>NW_028252189.1:0-65944 GCF_964263255.1 Lissotriton vulgaris
CATTTTAGCGTGAAGAAGAAACGCCTTTAGCAGTCTTCCTTTGCTTAATCCAAATGATGCCGGCATTAGCGGGGCATCTGACCTATAGCGTTACATTTGATAACAACGGAGTGGCCTCAAATAGTATGATAAGTTCTGATTGGCCCGAACTCCGGTCACATGATCGGAAAACCGGCCGTGTACCAAAAAAAAGTCAAAGAGCACTTAGCGGACACTAACACCTATGCTGTCTTAAATCACAATCCTACTCAAGAATATGCAAACAAACTGGCAGAAATTGTTGGGAGAGCAAAAGAAAACGGAGTAATAACAGAGGAAACCAGAAATTTTCTAACTAAAACCAATCCCAAAAGTCCAACATTCTATTTGATGCCAAAAGTGCATAAGGATCTGTTTAACCCACCATTATGTCCTATTGTCTCGACAAAAAACAGTATACATGAACCTACTGGACAACTGATAGACAAATACATGCAACCCACGGTACAAAAAATGGTTACCTATATTAAAGATTCCACAGATTTCTTGATCAGATTGTATATGCTAAAGATAGCAACCAATGAACATTTGTCACTGTGTACGGCCGATGTTAAATCTTTGTATACTGCAATACCTCATGGAGCAGATATAGAAGCTATGGAAGAAGCTATTCTATCTATGGATTATTATCAACCCATTCAAGTGTTCCTTATGGCACTTATAGTCTTCACACTTTATCATAGCTATTTCAAAATGGATGACACATGGTATCAACAACTGGTAGGTACTTCGATGGGCAACTGTGCCGCCCCAGTGTATGCCAATATATATATATGAAAGCATATGAAGAACAACTAATATTAAGCAATCCCATATGGACAGACAATTTAAAAATGATAGTACGCTACATTGATGACATTTTTATCTTATGGAATAACACAGAAGAAACTTTACAGAAGGCACTGTTGGAATTAAATGCCAAAAATGAGAGAATACAATTGACCTGGGAGATATCAAAAACCTCCATCACTTTTCTGGATGTTCGAGTCAACCTACATCAAGGGAAAATAGAAACAGAAATGTATCGCAAAGAAACGGACAGAAACAATACTCTCCATTTCCATAGTTTTCATCAGGAACCATTAAAAGCACATCTACCCACATCACACATGTTAAGAGCTAAAAGAATTACCTCAAACGAAGACAAGGTAGAGAACACATTGAAGATCATGGGAGAAAGATTTCGCAACAGAGGATATCCAAACAATCTAATAAAACAATCCATAGAAAAAGTGAGTCGCATACCTAGGAAAGATCTACTGAAAACAAGACCTAAGGCGAAAGAAGAAAGGATGACAATTGTGTCTAAATACTCTACCATGAGTTATACATTCAAAAAGATCATCAGAAATCATTGGAACATTCTACGAGCGGAACCTGATTTTGAACAAGCCTTTGCACAACAACCGATTTTTGCCTTTACCAGGGGCAAAAATTTAGGGGAAATATTGAAACAAAAAAGTCCAAAAGAAACGTGTTTCTGAGGAACGAGACCTTGCCTACAATGTGGGCACTGCAATAACATCATAAGGGGGAACACAGTGACGCATCCGATGAAAGGAAACATCATCAAGTTGCATGTAAACGCTACCTGTGATACAGCAAATGCTCTATATATGTTAAAATGTCCCTGTGGGAAAGTGTATGTAGGGAAGACCACACGGAAAATAAAAATAAGACTTAATGTTCTGTTATGGTATGTTATCTGTGTCTTTTATAGCGCTCGGCTACTCCAAGGAGTGTCCCGGCGCTTTTATTCCTAACCTGTAACAGAGAACACAACAGGGCAAAAGAAAAAGGGGGCTTGACTGAGCGGTGGAGAACTCTTGCCGTGAGGGGAACGGCCGATTTAACATCGCGGAACCTGTCCCAAACGTTGTGGGGTGAGGAGACTTGAGCGCCAGTACCGCGAGGGCGGGGACCACAATCCCCAGGTGCCCCGCGGTTGTCGCGCGTCAGTGACGCCAGCGCTGCGCCAGGAGGCGCGAGTAAAAGCCCAGAGCGGCGAGTGGAGAAGCGGGGGCTTGACTGAGCGGTGGAGAACTCTTGCCGTGAGGGGATTGGCTGATTTAACATCGCGGAACCTGTCCCAAACGTTGTGGGGTGAGGAGACTTGAGCGACAGTACCGCGAGGGCAGGGACCACAATCCCCAGGTGCCCCGGCGGGTTGTGGCGCATCAGTGACGCCAGCGCTGCGCCAGGAGGCGCGAGTAAAAGCCCAGAACACCTCGCGCCCCGCGAGTCGCGCCCGTGGGAGCGCCCGTGGCGAAGCCCTCAGTGGCCGGAAGAGGACGGGACGGGCCACGGACCCTGGCCCCAACCTTAAGGACCAAGTACATTCAAGTGAGACTTTGGACTACTTATATTCCTTTTTAACTCATTCTTATACTGTGTGGTTACTGTTGCACTACATTGAGGTTATACAGGTGGGGCATATTGTACTGCTATTATGCCCAAAACAATTACGGATCCATCGACACCTGGCCTACTTACCATGGATAATTTCCTGGTAAAAAAAAGTTACGCAAATAAACAAGGAACGCAGGGCCTCATTAGGCAGTAAAAGTCTTCCCCCTATCACGGATAATGTGCCCAATGATACTGCAGAAGGACCAAAAGATACTCCAGAACACGCTCCACATAGTACATGGGGATCCAGTATAGTGGTACAGGCACAGGTACACTCTGAGAAGCCCGTGGACCTGCCTAACACGTC
This sequence comes from Lissotriton vulgaris, assembly GCF_964263255.1. Taxonomy (NCBI): domain Eukaryota; kingdom Metazoa; phylum Chordata; class Amphibia; order Caudata; family Salamandridae; genus Lissotriton; species Lissotriton vulgaris. The sequence continues at coordinate 2,756 of NW_028252189.1, forward strand.
GGAGGAAGACTCAGCTGTGGAAGAGCTAGCAGAGGCCCCTTCTACACAAAGACCAGTGAGGAAGTGCAGAAAGACTCAATTAAGACGTGGGGGGAAATCCTTAAAAACTAAATCTCATGCTAATCCACTCAATAACTGCAAAGCCACTAACGCTAACAGCGCAAGCGACCCGGTCTTAGATGAAACTAACCAAGAGGGCAACAATGAGGGAAGCACAATCTTATCTGCCTCCAACCTAGAAGCACTAATAAACACAATAGTAGGAAAGCTGCAGGCCAAAATTACAGATCTAATCAGCCCAATAATGTCCAGACTGGATGTAGTAGCATCTGAAGTAGAAAGACTGGGCAGTTTGGTGGCGGCACACTTGACCCCCGCCCCAGGAGTTACCGCCCCTAAAATTATTCACGCTAAGGAGAAGGAGAATGCAGCCAGGGGGAAGAGTGGGCAGCAGCCGAATCCCCAAGGGTTGGTTGGCGCTGGGGCTGGGGCTGCGTTACCTACAGCACCAGCAAACCAGCTGATTCAACAGGCCCCTGCACCCCTGGGCACTTGCGTAGCGGCTCCGCAGAGGGCTAAACTCAGGAATGTAAATCTTCCCCCTGATTGTGTGCCATATGTGGTGGTGCTAACCTATGTTCCACGTTACGAAGAAGTTCCAGCCCAACCACATGGAGAATCTCATGACTCCCTAAAAAACAAAACGGTGGCGTGGCTAAATATAAACTGTGGTTACCCAACTCACTACTATAACCAAATTATATCCACTGAAAGGGTCAATTGGGTGGGCCCTTCAAGGAAGGCGAACACGGGGGACTGTGTGGTTGTTAATTTCCAGCACCCCCAACATGTCGTGACAGTCCTACTGCGCGCATCTTCACTGGTTTACAACGCAAACAGTGTCTGTGTGCGCCCTCTGGGCTACTTCTATGCACCTGACCAGAACTCCCCCAGAAATCCTCGTGGGTTCAGGCTTACACCACATGCTCAGACCCCAATTCCGGTAGCACCATATATGTATAACAATAACATCAATGGGCTGAATGGTTGGCAAACACCGGCAGCAAATCTTATTGTTGACAATCAGAGTTTGAGAGGGTACAACGTTTCCATACATAATCGCTTCGAAATGTTTTCAGGGTTGGATGCCTGCGATTGACTGAGGGTCTCGGATGGTCAGAGTATCGTTCAGTCCCCTGCAGGACAGCAGACAGAAGTGAGTTCACCAACAACACTTAAAAACAATGTTTTATGCTGGAATGTGGCGGGCCTAGAAAACAAAATGCAAGATGAAAGTTGGTTATTATACGTTAGGGGTTTTCAGATTATCTGCCTCCAAGAGACTTGGTCAGTAAAATGTGAAATGTACATTGAAGGTTATAAGGCATATTTTGTACCTGCTATATCAGCAAACCGGGGAAGGCCAAAGGGTGGTATGGTAATGTTTATATCGGTAGCACTGACATGTACAATCGATAGCAGGCCATCAAGCAATCCCGGTATACAAGGTCTAGTTTTATCTCCCGGCAATTGTAAGGTTGGCCTGATCAATTTTTATAACCCTATTAACAATGTTACAGCTCAAGGCAATCTAGAAATTCTAAATCATTATATAGGCACCTCAATGAGGGACTGTTCACATAATTTGTTGATCATGGGCGATTTTAATATTCACCCCTGTGGTGATCCCCTAGGGAAAAACCTCCAGGAAATACACTGCCCCAGACTAAATGGTTTACATCCGGAACATACTATGGAGGGGGCCCGTTTTAATAATTTTCTCAATGATCATGGTCTTACTATAGCAATGGCACTATGTGACCCCTCAAAGCGTTTTCTCACCCCAACTTTTAAAGGGCATGAAAAGGGGACGATTATTGACTACATGCTGTTAACCCTGCCCATGCAGGTTTTTGTGCGTTCATTTTCTATAGACAATAACGCACTCAGCGACCATAACCCTCTCACCATACATTTAAGGGGGCCCTAGGTGGCTAGTGAAAGTCGCAACCTGGTCAAGGGCAGGGTAACACCAACGCATGGCAGACGTCGCCTAAAATGGTCCTTGTGTACCCCGGACCTCATATATCAGAACATCCAAAATAACTGTAGCGACATAATCACTAGATGCATTCAGGTTGATTCTGCTCCAACTCAGATCTTATCTGATTTTCAGAGCCTAACAGATAAAATAGCTATTTTAATGACAGAACCTTTAAAGAGCAGAGGGAGGGAGGGCCCGAGGTGGTTCAACAAGGAATGCTCCAAAGCAGCTCGTGATCTTAGAGCTGCCTTGTCGGTAAAACCAAGAGACAAGGAATTAGTACAAAGATCACGTAAAGAGTACAAATCAGTCATTGCCTCACGGAAGAATGAGGCTTGGGATGAGATCCTGGAACCACAAACATTGAAAAACAGTGCCAGATTTTGGGCGGCGCTTAAGAAACCCTTCCTGGTGAAAGACTCGGTCGGGGGGTTAGAATGTGTTATAACAAAAGATGAATGGGTCGCACATTTTAAACAATTGTATGGGGGATGTGAAGTCAATGCTGTATCTTTTGAATGCACTAATGGGGGCCCTTGCCTTAATGTCAGTATAGGAGAGGTCTTAGTGGGAATAGAGGGACTCACAGCGGGCAAATCACCTGGCCCTGATGGGATACCCCCGGATCTCTTTAAATCTGATCCTAACTTCTGGGCCCCGATTATTGCGGCGGTTATTAACGCAGCCGCGAGAGTTGGATGCCCGTTATCCTGGGGGCTTTCCACCATTGTGCCTATATTTAAAAAGGGGGATAGGGATAGCCCCCTCTGTAATAGGCCTATCTCCCTAATTAACTCCATGGCGAAACTAGTGGGGAGAATTGTACTGCGGCGTCTCTCTGAGTGGACACGGGACAATAACATTATGTCCATTACCCAATATGGTTTTTGTAACGGCCGCTCGACCACAACACAATGTTTAAATCTCTTCCTAATACTCAGTAAATATACCATTGCCCAAAAGGGTACAGTCCACCTGGCCTTCATGGACCTATCCTCAGCTTTCGACTGTGTGAACAGGGGGAAGCTGTGGGGGTCCATGAGGGATAAGGGAGTAGACAGCAGCATTATAAACTTTCTGGTTGACCTCCACAGAAACACAAGTGCAAATATAAGGTATTGCCAAGACCTGTCAGTAACGGATGATTTTAGAACAGGGAAGGGGGTGCGGCAAGGCTGCATATTAGCTCCTTTCCTTTTTAACTTTTACATAAATGAGCTGGATGGCGTTTTACAGGAGGTGAAATCAGACAGCCCAAGGGTGGGGAAAAGAAGTATCCCCGTTCTGCTATACGCAGATGATGCGGTGTTGTTAGCAAGAACTGAAAAAGGCCTTCAATTATTACTTAATGCATTTAAAAAGTTCATGGAAGATAGAGATCTGTTAGTGAATAACTCTAAATCTTACATCATGCAAGTGGGGAAACAGCCAAAGAGACAATACACCTTCAAACTAGATAAGGCAGTAATACCGTTTTCGAATACATTCTCCTATCTAGGAGTTCTCTTTGACTCTAAATTATCTTGGGGCCCACAACTTGCGAAGAAAAGATGTGACGTGACTAGGGTTAATGCCTCCATTTTCAACTTCGCCTCAAAACTTGGCAAAAAGCCTACGGCTGCTATGTTAAAACTATATGACTCAAAATCTTTAGCAACTGCAGCCTATGGGAGTGAGCTTTGGGGCTACATGGCTGGGGATCAACTACAGATCACAGAAAATTCGTTTTATAAACGGCTTGTGTGTGTCCCGGCCTCCACCTTCAACTTTGCAGTTCACGAGGAACTAGGAGTGGGGTATTTGAGCGATATCCTGTCCCTAAGACCTCTGTTATGCTGGTTGAAAATGTGGTTATGCGAAGATATTCCCCTAACACATCTAATTGTCAATGACTTTATGGTTCATGACAATGCATTAGGCACTCCCTGGTTGAAGTACCTAAAAACTTGTTTCTCTGAGATGGGTCGTCCTGATCTGTTTGAAGACCCATCAAGAATTGGAAAGGCGGACATTGATCTAGTCAAGCAGTAGTTTCTTCTACGCAAGAAGCCTGTGAGGGAGGGTGTCGAATTACAAAAAGTAAGTGTTAGGAAATTTATTATGGTTAAAACCTGTTTGACAACAGAGCCTTACCTACTCGGCACTTTTAGCACTCACGACAAGTTCTTACTAACTCGATTTAGATTTAACCTGTTCCAACATCTGCTTATTAGACCTAAAAAGGAGAGTTTCTGTAAAAATCCAATATCCTGTGGCTGCGACGGAAAGTCTCCACAGGATATGTTGCACTTTATGTTTTTATGCAGATTTTATGAATTCCCTCGTAAACGCTTTTTAATTGCTTTTTTAAAAAAAAATGGATTTTAAACAGATACGACCAGCCTTTTTATATTTACAATTGCTGCACAGTGATAGTGTCCTTCAAGTTCTTGAATTTTTAAAACTGTCTCTTAAATTGCGAATTTGTTTGGACCAATGAATGAATTAATGGATCTAATGTAATCAGTCTTTTTAGTACCTGCAACTGTATTTTATCTAATGACATTTGATGTATGTACTGTATGTTTTATGCATTTTTATGGTTGAAATACACAGAATAAAGTCTCTTTTGAATTTGAATTTGAATTTGATTTTGAACAAGCCTTTGCACAACAACCGATTTTTGCCTTTACCAGGGGCAAACATTTAGGGGAAATATTGAAACAAAAAAGTCCAAAAGAAACGTGTTTCCGAGGAACGCCTACAATGTGGGCACTGCAATAACATCATAAGGGGGAACACAGTGACGCATCCGATGAAAGGACACACCATCAAGTTGCATGTAAACGCTACCTGTGATACAGCAAATGCTATATATATGTTAAAATGTCCCTGTGGGAAAGTGTATGTAGGGAAGACCACACGGAAAATAAAAATAAGACTTAATGTTATGTTATGTTATCTGTGTCTTTTATAGCGCTCGGCTACTCCAAGGAGTGTCCCGGGGCTTTTATTCTTAACCTGTAACAGAGAACACAACAGGGCAAAAGAAAAAGAGACCAGAAATAAAAAGAGAGAGCAGATCTAGAGAGCAAAAAGCCAAGTTTTAAGGACCTTCCTAAAAGCTAACAGGTTGGAAGTGCTACGCAATGACACGGGCAGAGTGTTCCAAAGCTGTGGTGCCAACAACCTGAAAGACCGGCCCCTAATGCGTGCCCTTTTTACCCGAGGGACCACGGCAAGGAACAAAGACTCGGATCTCAGGGATCGGGCAGGATGATAGAAAGCTAACCTCTTTTGAAGATATTTTGCTCCAGAAGCATAGAGAGCCTTGTGAGCCAAGGTCAAGGCCTTAAAAACTATCCGCTTCCGGAGAAGTGTGGCTCAGGGGTTAGAGGCGGCAGACCCGGAAGCTGAGATCGGCCCTGGACCAGGGTTCAATTCCCCGCCTCGGCGGGTCTTGGGCTCAAAAATTCCACGGACTCGATAATTCTCGCTCCGGTGCCTTCTCAACTCACGGGTTCACACTCTGCGACTCTGGGCAATAGCTTGCTTAATCTCCACAACGGCCCCTCGCGGCGGGATGCCTGGCTTTCACCTTGTGGATACCCTGCCGGGGTTATCTCACAGGGGAATACCAGGACGGGTTCCCTAAGCAAGCGCCGGGAAACCCTTTGTGGGTAGCTGTGCGCTATATAAGCTCAAATACATTTACATTTACATAGGTAGCCAATGAAGTGACTGCAGGAGGCCAGAGGTTCTGGCTCGCCCGTGGAGGCCAAAAATGGCCCGTGCGGCCGAGTTCTGGAACACCTGCAGCCATTGCAAGAGATACTCCGGCAGGCCGAGATAAAGGACATTGGAAAAGCCCAATGTCGAGCCAATTAAGGCCTGAACCGAAATCTTCCTGTGATCTTCCGGGAGCAGAGGAAGAAACTTGCGGAATCTCCTGAGGAGGCCAAAGCATGTACCCGTTAAGCCCAAAATCTGAGATCTCAACGTCAGGCCGTTATCGATCTTCACCGCCAGATTCTTGGCTAGCTGGGAAGAGCCTGCTGGAGGGAACATGTTCACCGGCCACCATTCCTGCCAATCTGGATCAGACCGACAACCGAAGAAGAGTACCTCATATTTATCTGAGTTGCACTTGAGGCTGTTAAGCTGGAACCAATTAAAAACAGCCCCAAGACACCCATGGATACTCTCTCCATCAAAATCGTCTCCCTTCCCACACGTAAAGAGGAGCTGGGTATCATCGGCATAGGATACGATCTGGGCCCCAAAAGATTCCCACAAACAATACTCTATAGAGAGGGTCAACGGGATATTCACCGACCTAGCATCCCATTCCCCTACTTAACTTCACAAACCACAAAATGGGGATACCTGGTCAAAAATTGTGTGGTGTTGTACAGAAAACTAAGGAAAGAAGAGGCGACATACTATGTGTAATGAGTCATATCTGGCTGAGAAATTCCCATCAGACCACCCTTATTGGCGGAGTATCGTCATGTGGGAGTTGTTGTTCAATCCCAATACCGCCCAAACCATCAGATGACGGTGCGGATATGGATCTTTAAAGACTCTAGCCAAGATGATGCTCAAAGAATGGAAAAGATAAAGTGCAATGCTCTAGTGAAAGTGATAATTAAAATTATCTACCTAGACAAAAAATATGTTTAATGGAGATTGTCTAAGTGTCAAGGTTAAAACCACGCCCTGTAGTGGAAATTAATAACTACGCAGTGCCGCCAAAGGGGTCATAAAGATGTTGAAGAGAGTCGGGCTCAACACTGAGCCCTGCGGGACTCCGACCGCCAGTGGCAACACCACGGCAGAGCAAGTGGGGGCCCAGACCGTTTGTCGGTGGCCAGCCAAAAAAGATCTAAACCAGCTGAGCACCGTCCCCCTCAGACCGATCTCATAAAGTCTGGCGAGGAGACCCCCATGGGGGACGGTGTCAAATGCCGCCGACAAATCAAGCATCACAAGCATAGCTTTGCCTCCTGAATCCAGTGCCTCCTTAATTGCCTCTGAAACTTCCAATAGCGCCGTTTCGGTGCTTAAGTTGGTACGGAAGCCGGATTGGGTGGAATGAAGCAAATTGTGGGATTCTAGAAAATTGGAGAGCACAGTGTGCACATGCTGCTCCAAGATCTTAACAAAAGCAGGCAGGAGGGAGATGGGCCTGTAGTTGGCGAGAACCTCAGGATCTAAGCCAGGCTTCTTGAGTAGAGGAATGATCATCGCCTGCTTCCAAGCATGCGGGACCACCCCCTCGCCCAAGGAAAGATTCAAAAGGGGATTCACCAAAGGATTAATGACCTCTGCCACTTTCGCCAAAAATTTGGCAGGGTACGGGTCAAGAGGCGATCCGGATTTTAATTTGGCCAGAAGTTCCAAGGACGTGGACACTGAAAGTGCTGGAAATTCTGCCAAAACCAGATCCGAACTAGCTATTAAATCTGACCCACCCTCAGTGCTGGGAGATATTCCAGCCGCACTCAGGGGAAAAGAGTCCTGGATCAGTTTTATCTTGGTGGTAAAAAAGTTAGCTAGTGCACTTACCCACGACTCCGAAGGAGCTGCCTGGGTCGAATTCATGCTTGGGGCCGTAAATTCCCTCACAATAGTGAAAATTTCTTTAGACGAGTTGGCGGCAGTCTCAATTCTCTTTGCAAAATAACCTTTCTTTTCAAGGAGGATGTCACGATGGTAAACTTTGACAGACGTCCTGTAAGCAAGCTTGGCCGCAGAATCATACTGTGAGCGCCAGGCCGTCTCTGCCACCTTGCACTGCCGACGCAATGCCGCCAGTGCTTCAGTGAACCAAGGGGCAGAGGCCCGTTTAGCTGTTTTTCGGGGGGCCATCACAGGGGCAAGGTCGTCCAGCCTATCCGTCAGCCATGCCAGACATAGGACAGGGGTGATCCAGACATGCCTGGGCCAGCATTTCCGGGGTCACCCGATGATACGCCCTCAGTGCTTGACACGGCTGCCGGAGAGCAGCACTAGATGGCTTTTTTGCATCCAGCACATGAAATTTGACCAGCCGATGATCCGACCAGAGCACCGGCAGAGGTGCCGACATCTCAACAAGGGTAGTGGAAAAGACCTGATCCAGGGTGTGGCCTTTTTCGTGCGTCGGCCCAAAGAGATAAGGAGAAAGGCCTAAAGGAGCCGTAACATCAATCATTTTAATCGTGTCCGCATCCAGCCCATCATCCATATGGAAATGAAAGTCACCCGCCAATACACAGTGCTCGGATCTCAACACCAATGCTGAGACTACCGACTGTAGCTCTTCAAAAAAAGAGCCCACCGATCCAGGGGGCCTGTAGACTAGGAGCCCTTTAAAAGATTGGTGAGGCGATAATGCTATGGAGAAAGCCAAAGATTCACATCCAGTAATTACATCCATAGGAATAGTAGACCATGCAACCAATTTATTCACCACAAGTGCCACACCGCCGCCCCTCCCCTTCAATCTATCCTGCCTGAAGATATTATAGTCAGGGGGAATTGCTGTGGCAATATCCGGGTTAGAAGACTCCCCTAACCACGTCTCTGTCAGCATCAGACATAGAGGCTTTTCCGTGACCAGGAGATCGTAAATATCCAGAGCATGTCTGCTCAATGATCTTGTATTTAGGAGCAGACATAGATGCTTCACCCCGTCTGCCCCACTGTCAGATATAGTGGCCGGGGCATTGCCTGGCGACCACCCACAGCAAGGACGCCGCCTCTTACCCTTATACCGACCAGGAAAGACCATGTGACAGGAGCGCGCTCCCTTTTGAAGGGACAAGAGCTCCGCCACCGTATACCGAAGCATGATATCGGCTGGAGAAGATATCAAAATAGCCCAGCCCAACCCGGCACACCGTCCGCCTCCGGGACGCTGATGGGCGCAGACGGGCTGGATTCTGGCGTGACTCCGGCGTCACTACGGCGAGAACGCTGCGCGTAGAAAGGTCACTTTATATGCAGGCCAGCGTGTCCTTATGACAGCTGGTCTGCTAGCCCAAATGGCGCCGCCAGGCGTCCGAGAAAACTTCCCCTAATATGGCGGCCAAAGTCAAGAAGGAACCGGGGAATCCGGGGACCCGCCAAAGCGCGGTGCAATACAATTACAGTGCAAGTGAGAGGACGACGCAAGCTAAAAACAAGGTACAATGCAAAAATAAATTGAAATAAAATACCAAACTGGAATTATTAAAAACGCTGTTGCGTGAATCGCTGCTATGCGCTGTAACGCGCTGTTGGTATCAGGTACACAAATGGTTGTTAGAAGGGGAGCCTGCCTAGAATGCCCTCCTTATATGCAGGCCAGCGTGTCCTTATTACAGCTGGTCTGCTAGCCCAAATGGCGCCGCCAGGCGTCCGAGAAAACTTCCCCCATTATGGCGGCCAAAGTCAAGAAGGAACCGGGGAATCCGGGGACCCGCCAAAGCGCGGTGCAATACAATTACAGTGCAAATGAGAGGACGACGCAAGCTAAAAACAAGGGACAATGCAAAAATACATTGAAATAAAATACCAAACGGGAATTAATAAAAACGCTGTTGTGTGAATCGCTGCTATGCGCTGTAACGCGCTGTTGGTATCAGGTACATAAGTGGTTGTTAGAAGGGTTGTTAATGAGCATAAGTCAAACATTAGAACTGGAAATGTCAAATCGACAGTGGCCACACATTTCAAAGAAGAGAAACACAACGTGTCTCAACTGGAATGTTTGATTTTGGAAACAAAAAATAAAATTGAAGGACGTGATAACAATCAGTTTCTCCTCCAAAGGGAAAACAATTGGATGTATCTTTTGAACTCCCATAAGCCATTTGGGCTCAATGATCGTACTAAATTCACTTGTTACCTTTAAACACATATGACATTGAGAATGGTTTACACTTTTTAGTTGCAACTAGATCTAAGCACTCTGGTGCTTCAGCCTTGCCTATGCGCATGGACGTCTGTACATTTACCCAGTGGCTCATTAACCTTATGACTTGATTTTTGCCATTGTTTTAATTGTTACTATTGGTATTATTTTTTAATGACTTGGAGACGCGTAAACTTTATTGTCCACAAAGTGTAGTGTTGGATTAAACAGTGGGGATGTTAACCTTCCCATTGGCCGGTTTTCCGATCATGTTACCGGAGTTCGGGCCAATAAGAACTCATCATACTATTTGAGGCCACTCCGTTGTTATCAAATGTAACGCTATAGGTCAGATGCCCCGCTAATGCCGGCATCATTTGGATTAAGCAAAGGAAGACTGCTAAAGGTGTTTCTTCGTCTAAGATGTAAGTTTAGAAACATTGCGATAACATTGTTTTTGCAAACAGCAAACTGATTTAAGAGTTTCAGATAAAGCAAGTCGCTCGATGTTATTTTACTTTACAGTTATGTCGTACTTTTCAGTTGGTGCGTTATTGAAGAATTGATGAACATGAGCACAAGTGAGCGCCAAGTTGGCATTAATATTATTATTTTTGATATGCACGTTTGCACAGCACCTATGCACTGGGTTAATCACGTTTGAACACAATTTTGATCACAATGTTTGCTTGATTAGATGCTTGTAAACGACAATTTAACTATTCATTGATTGGCATTTTTATACCTTGTTTCAGCTGATTGTCCCTGATGAAGGTCAACTATTGACCGAAATGCATTGGACAAATGTATTGAAAGTGATTATAATCCTAAAAAACAATGATTCATGAATGAAAAATGAACTTATGAAAAGCTTAAGAATGAAATAAATTCGAAAGAAGTAAAACATGGTTCCTGGTTTAATATTTGGAGGAACTCTGGGATAGCCAGAAGGATTTACAAGCTGTGCAACAGGGGATGCTATCACAGTTGGATGGGGAGCACAACATAATGTTTTGTATGTGTCACACATATAAAAGGTGTATGAATGGCCTGTAAAGAGGTTGGTGCCTTATCGTGGCTTTACAGCTCACGAGCTGTGAGTCAATGGTTCAGTTTCTCGTCCTTTCAATTATTAACAGTGCATTTCATTTTTGTGAAATCCCTTGCTAATACAATTGTATATACTGAACCATCACTCACCCTCGTGGCAAATCCAACCAGTATGTGTGTGTGTTTGAGGATTAAATGGCTCTGCAGTAATATTTGTCTTTTTTGTCTTTCTGAAGCAGGGTGTACCTTGTCGCTTTTTGTGGATGTTGGTTTTGTGCCTGATGGTGTGAATGGTCTTGTGTGTATCACGTATGAAAGGTGTGTGAATGGCCTGTAAAGCGGTTGGTGCCGTGCAGTGGCTTTACAGCTCCTGAGCTGCGAGTCACTGGTTCGGTTTTGTGGACCATTTAATTGACAGTGCATTTCATTTTTGTGAAATCTCTTGTTAATAAAATGTTATATGCTTGCCTGTCACGGGTCCTTGGGCATCCCACACAAGTGAGGCACCATTTTTATCGGGAGACCTGGGGGGACGCTGGGTGGTAGGAAATTTGTGTGAGCCCGGTTATGCCACACTTTCCCACACAAAAATGTGTGAAAAAAGTGATTTTTTCAGCAAAAATCGGGGGCTGCAAGGGATTCTGGGTAAGGAAACGCTGAGATATCCACGCAAGCCATACCTCTCTAGAAGCCCCCGTGTTTCTAATTTTCAGAAGTGTGTGGGTTTGGTAGGTTTCCCTAGATGGCCGCCGAGCACGGGGCCAAAAACCCTGGGGACCCCCCTTACAAAACCAAAGGTTTAGAGACAGGCAAATTTGATGTTGCCTCACTACGTTTTGGACCCTTGCCTGTCACGGGTACTTGGACCTCCCACACAAGTTAGGTACCATTTTTATCGGGAGACGTGGGGGAACGCTGGGTGGTAGGAAATTTGTGTGAGCCCGGTGATACCACACTTTCCCACACAAAAGTGTGTGAGAAAAATGTGTTTTTTCCACAAAATTTAAGGTTTGCAAAGGATTCTGGGTGAGGAAACGCTGCGGGATCAACGCAAGCCATACCTCCCTGAAAGCCCCCGGGTGTCTACCTTCTGAAATGTGTGGGTTTGGTAGGTTTCACTAGGTGCTAGCAGAGCTAGGGTTCACAAACTACAGCTAGGCACCTTACCAAAAAAAGGGTCATTTTTCACTGCAAAATTGACGTATGACCACGTTGTGTTTTGCACCGTTTCCTGTTGCGGGCACTAGGCTGACCCACACAAGTGAGGTACCATTTTACTCCCAAGACGTTGGGGAACACGGGGTGGGTGGAAAATTGCAGATCCACGCAGATTCCAGAACTTTCCACCACAGAAATGTGGGGAAAAGTTGTTTTTTTGACAATGTTTTAGGTTTGCAAGGGATTCTGGGTAACAGAACCTGGTGGGAGGCAGTTAAGTTAAGTTAAGTTAACCTATCCTGGATTCCCCTGGGTGTCTAGATTTCAAAAATGTATAGGTTTGCTAGGTTTCCCTAGGTGCCAGCAGAGCTAGGGTTCAAAAACTACAGGTTGGCTCTTTGCCAAAAAAGGGTCATTTTTCACTGCGAAATTGAGGTGTGACCACGTTGCGTTTTGAGCCGTTTCCTGTCGCTGCCACTTGCTTGACCCAAACAAGTGAGGTACCATTTCTCTCAGAAGACTTTGGGGAACATGGGGTGGGTGGAAATTTGTGGATCCACGCAGATTCCAGAACTTTCCACCACAGAAAATGGGGAAAATGTGTTTGTTTTGACAATGTTTTAAATTTGCAAGGGAATCTGAGTAACAGAGCCTGGTGGGAGGCAGTGAAGTCATCCCATCCTGGATTTCCCTGGGTGTCTAGTTATCAAAAATGTATAGGTTTGCTAGGTTTCCCTAGGTTCTGGCAGAGCTAGGGTTCAAAAACTACAGCTAGGCACTTTGCAAAAAAAGGGTCATTTTTCACTGCGAAAATGAGGTGTGACCACGTTGCGTTTTGCGCTGTTCCCTGTCGCAGGCACTAGGCCCACCTACACAAGGGAGGTACCATTTTTCTCGTAAGACTTTGAGGGACGCGGGGTGGGTGGAACATTGTTGATCCACACAGATTCAAGAACTTTCCACCACAGAAATGTGGGGAAAATGTGTTTTTTTAACCATTTTTTAGGTTTGCAAGGGATTCTGAGTAACAGAACCTGGTGGGAGGCAGTGAGGTCACCCCATCCTTGATTCCCCTAGGTGTCTAGTTTTAAAAATGATAGGTTTGCTAGGTTTCCCTAGGTGCCGGCGGAGCTAGGGTTCAAAAACTACAGCTAGGCACTATGCAAAAAATGGGTAATTTTTCACTGCGAAATTGAGGTGTGACCACCTTGCGTTTTGCGCCGTTCCCTGTCGCAGGCACTAGGCCGTCCAACACAAGTGAGGTACCATTTTTCTTGTAAGACATTGGGAACATTGTTGATCCACACAGATTCCAGAACTTTCCAATATAGAAATGAGGGGAAAATGTGTTTTTTTAATCATTTTTTAGGTTTGCAAGGGATTCTGGGTAACAGAACCTGGTGGGAGGCAGTCAAGTCACCCCATCCTGGATTTCCCTGGGTGTCTAGTTTTCAAAAATGTATAGGTTTGCTAGGTTTCCCTAGGTGCCAGCAGAGCTAGGGTTCAAAAACTACAGGTTGGCTCTTTGTCAAAAAGGGTCATTTTTCCCTGCGAAATTGAGGTGTGACCACATTGCGTTTTGCACCATTTCCTGTCGCGGCCACTAGCCTGACCCAAACAAGTGAGGTACCATTTCTTTCAGAAGACTTTGGGGAACATGGGGTGGGTTGAAATGTGTGGATCCACGCAGATTCCAGAACTTTCCACCACAGACAAATTGAGAAAATGTGTTTATTTTGACAATATTTTAGATTTGCAAGGGATTCTGGGTAACAGAACCTGGTGGGAGGCAGTGAAGTCACCCCATCCTGGATTTCCTTGGGTGTCTAGTTATCAAAAATGTATAGGTTTGCTAGGTTTCCCTAGGTGCTGGCAGAGCAAGGGCTCAAAAACTACAGCTAGGCACTTTGCAAAAAAATTGTCATTTTTCACTGCGAAATTGAAGTGTGACCACGTTGCGTTTTGCGCTGTTCCCTGTCGCAGGCACTAGGCCAACCTACTCAAGTGAGGTACCATTTTTCTTGTAAGACTTTGAGGAACGCTGGGTGGGTGGAACATTGTTGATTTACACAGATTCAAGAACTTTCCACCACAGAAATGTGGGAAAAATGTGTTTTTTTTAACCATTTTTTAGGTTTGCAAGGGATTCTGGGTAATAGAACCTGGTGGGAGGCAGTGAGGTCACCCCATCCTGGATTCCCCTGGGTGTCTAGTTTTAAAAATGTATAGGTTTGCTAGGTTTCCCTAGGTGCCGGCAGAGCTGGGGTTCAAAAACTACATCTAGGCACTATGCAAAAAATGGGTAATTTTTCACTGCGAAATTGAGGTGTGACCACTGTGCGTTTTGCGCCGTACCCTGTCGCAGGCACTAGGTTGACCCACACAAGTGAGGTACCATTTTTCTTGTAAGACTTTGGGGAATGCGGGGTGGGTGCAAAATTGTTGATCCACACAGATTCCAGAACTTTCCACCACAGAAATGTAGGGAAAATATGTTTCTTTTGACAATTTTTTAGGTTTACAAGGGATTCTGGGTAACAGAACCTGGTGGGAGGCACTGAAGTCACCCCTTCCTGGATTCCCTGGGTGTCTAGTTTTCAAAAATGTATAGGTTTACTAGGTTTCCCTAGGTTCTGGCAGGGCTAGGGTTCAAAAACTACACTAGGCACTTTGCCAAAAAAGGGTCATTTTTTACTGCAAAATTGAGGTGTGACCATGTTGCGTTTTGCACTGTTTCCTGTCACGGGCCCTTGGCCGACCCACACAAGTGAGGAACCATTTTTCTTGTAAGACTTTGGGGAATGTAGGGTGGGTAGAAATTTGTGGCTCCACGCAGATTCCCGAACTTTCCACCACAGAAATGTGGGGAAAATGTGGCTTTTTGACAATTGTTTAGGTTTGCAAGGGATTCTAGGTAACAGAACCTGGTGAGAGGCAGTCAAGTCACCCCATCCTTAATTCCCCTGGGTGTCTAGTTTTCAAAAATGTATAGGTTTTCTAGGTTTCCCTAGGTGCTGGCAGAGTTAGGGTTCAAAAACTACACTAGGCACTTGGCAAAAAAAGGGTCATTTTTCACTGCGAAATTGAGGTGTGACCACGTTGCGTTTTGTGCCGTTTCCTGTCGCGGGCACTAGGCCGACCCACGCAAGTGAGGTAACGTTTTTCTTGTAAGACTTTGGGGAATGCAGCGTAGGTAGAAATTTGTGGATCCGCACAGATTCCAGAACTTTCCACCACAGAAGTATGGGGAAAATGTGGCTTTTTTGAAAATTATTTAGATTTGCAAGGGATTCTGGGTAATACAACCTGGTGGGAGGCAGTCAAGTCACCCCATCCTGGATTCCCCTGGGTGCCTAGTTTTAAAAAAATTATAGGTTTGCTGGGTTTCTCTAGGTGCCGGCAGAGCTAGGGTTAAAAAACAACAGCTACACTTTTAGTAAAAAAAGGGTACATTTTCATTGTGAAAATATGGTGTGTTCACATTGGGTTTTGAGCTGTTTCCAATCGTGGACACTGCCTATCCACACAAGTGAGGTATGCTGTTGCTGTTATCACACAAGGTCACCGCTGCTCTGCTCGTCTAAATCTTCCACAATAGCCCTGCTCACATGCTCTATTTTTCTATTTAACCCTTCCAGAACGGAATAGAATTCACACACTGTCATAGTAAACCTTCCCAGCCCAGAGTCCCAAATTCATTTTCAAAGTCTTCCTTTGTCGTTCAGAAAATGCATCTCACACTTACCATCTTCCAAGAGCTAAGAATTCTGGGCTGCTCGCCAGCCTTCCTAGCCCCCCCTGGCATTCAGCACCAAGGCCAAATCTGCTTCGCAGTCTGTGCTCGACGCTCAGGCACTGACAAAGCCAAGAAGCCTTTCCTAACTTTTTCGACATGCCATATTTTAAAAAATAAATTTCTCTTCCTCCTAACTTTTCACACATTCTACATTTCTATTAATATACATTCTAATTACTGGTAATCAAATCCTCATTCTTTTCTTCATCTTCTACTGTTCACAAATTAAGGGGATGAAAGAAACCAACATTTTTTTCATAGAGCACAGCCCTACATGCACTTTTAAACTACATGAAAAACACACTGATAGCCAGGCACAACCATCTCAGGTAGCTCACAAGGACCAGACAAACTAACTCATGCAAAAGATGCACTCACTTCATGAAATACATACCCAATCCTCTTAATCACTGCTCACATTGCCCCCCTGAGCCATTACAAGCACATTTAAATAGGAACACCTTGCACATTTCAAATGTGCACATTTTGTCTTCTTTTAAAACTAAACTGTTGATCTGTCCATATTCTAGGCTATCATGAGTCCTCATATCTGTCTTTGCTGAACCTCTCTCTGCCACAACCTTAGGAATTAAACATGCTCTGACAGCTGTACATAGCGAACAGTCTCTCCTGTAAGTAATCTATCTTAACTGCATCAAAATATTAAACAAAATCAGGATAAATCCATATTCACATACATCTTAGAATTAAAAGAGTCTTTTACAGGAGCGGGTTGGCTCTCGGCCAATCTGACATCAGTTGAACTGCAGCAACACCTAAAACATTGCAACTTACTGAAACGCGGCATCTTGCACCCTCAATCAAACACCACTAAACTCACTCAATCAGATACCGCCAAGGAACCCACACATACCCGGACACAAAAGACCAAGCAACTATCTCCACACACAACCACTTACATTTGCCCACGCACATACATCCCATGCATTAAGTCCCTGCCAAACACGTGTTACCATAATCGGACAAGGCCCGTCGACCAAGTCCTGGAGAACCTGGACCCTACCGCAGACCGAACAGTACACTAACTGTTCTGAGGATGGAGAACACATCCGTCACCCGGGTGGCACTAAAGATCGCTGCGCACTTTACCACAGGGGACCCAGGACCCACTCCCGCCGAACCGCCACCCTAGGGGTTCGGGGTGAGTTCCGGAGCCTACCCGCAATGAGCCACGCATCCACCACAGTACCACCCGGTCGGATGACCAAAAACAAATGTCCTCCCAACCTCCATTAAGTCTGTCAGAGCACCACTCGCACTCTGAGTTCCCCGGAGCACACTAGCCCCAGGAGCGCACCGGCTCCTTTACCACTAGAGACACACCGGTCTCTTAACCACTGGGGACACACTAGTCCCTGGAGCACCCTAGCTCCTTCAATAACCAGTCGGACCACTCACCTCCTGTTCGCGGAACCCGACATCCACTGTTCTCCACCGCCGGCTGCTGGCTGCTGGGACCAACACGGTCAGCTCCAAAGTTCTGCCTTCTGGACCCCGGCGCAGGATCATGAACCGGGACCTCTCCTGATCAGCAGGGTGGGGCAGCGCTGCGAGAACCAAGCTCAGCATCAAAGTGGGTACCCAGACCCACCGTGCCGACCAGAGGGTCCCCGGCCTTCTGCTACCCACCTACGGGTGAGAAAGATCCTTATCGCGGAGTACCTGTTCGGGCGCCATCTGATAAGTGTGGCTCAAATCCACCTGAGCGACTTACCTCACTCATCTATCACTAACAATTAAATAATCCAGCCAGGCAGTGGAGAAGAGTTAGACACATATTTATTCAAATAATATTCATCTGCAGATGGGCCCTGTCAGTTCTACACCCTAGAGAGTGCATCGAGAGGACTGAGGACTCTCCTCACAGCAATACAATATAACATAGCATGGCAGCGTGAAACCACGCCCAGACTGGAAAAGTACTGGGCTCAGCAGAGGGAGAACAATGAGCTCATGCATTGGGCATCTGCACCTGCGAAGGCTACCCTGTTATCTTCCCTTCAAGGACACAGAGCCGAAGCTCTGAGGAAAGAAATGCTGAAACAGGGACTTTCTGCTCATAAGGGAGGGGGGAAAACTGTACCATGAGACATTGGGGCTGCAGAGCAAATGTCAGCATTAGAAATCTGCCTGTCATAGGCAAGCTTCTTGTTATTATAAGAAAGTATACAAAAATATAAATATTGGGTACCTAACAGATAGAAGGCAATGTACTACAGCAAGTCTTCTAACTTAGAAGGCAAAAATAAGACAAAAGCTTAACCATTACAGAAAAAGTTCTATCCAAATGAAGCTTGCATATAAAGAAAAATAGCTCAGTGGGTTGCAGCACATGAATAATAGGCTGTAACTGCATATTAATTTATGACACATTAGGCTAACATATGTACAACATCATTAGCAGGAAAATTACAATCTATCAGTTTTCACACAATAATTGCTCTATACCCGGTACATAATACCAAGCCATTGCAAATTGCTACTCAGTTTTTGACTCTGGGTTCTTCTGGTTCTTAGTGAATGTTGAACTTGGCCTTTTTGGGCAGGTTCACCCCTGAACTTTTTGCCTTTTAATATTACATAATTATAGTGATTTCTGGTCTTTGCGCACTTTAACACTGTGTCCCAGTGTAAAGTGCGTGCGCAGTCTGAGTGCGTGTGGTCAGATTTGCCTGCCCTCCAATAGGAATGCATGGGCAATATATGTGTCCATGGTAGTTCCTGATGTGTGGGGAGTGCAGGGTCGAGTTTGGTTTGTGCAAACTCGTGAGATTAAATGCTGCGCGATGATGTGCGCAGATTTGTGTCTAGTGTGGAAGTGCCACTTTTAGAAGTTGGCATGTATGTGCAGTGAATGTGTATTGACTGTCTGGCTTGTGATTGGCTGGAGCTGGCTGGTGTGCCTGGCTCCAGGAGTCAGGATGGGTCGGCCCGGTGGTGAATGGGGAGATCTGCATGTTGATGGCAGGGAGGGGTTGCACATGGGACCTGAATAGGGCTGGGCCTTCCCTCCACATGCTGGCATCACCCCTGTGGTGTGTCTGATGTCCCTGACTCATCCTGTGAATAGGCAGAGGGGCTGAGCAAAACAATGTGCTCCAGAACCAGTTGTATCTGGTCCTCCCCTTGCCAGTACCTTTGGAGACAAAGGAAATGTCTGTATAAAAAAGGGCTGTGACCCCATTAAAAATGTGCTTGTTTCCAACTCGAATCTAGCAGGGTCGTGCTGCTGCTGGGGCCCAGGGGAAGGCTTGCCTCCCTGGGCCCTGCCCAGCCCCTGTATGCCTGGAGGACTTCTGGGCGACCCTTCTGCCTTGCTGGAGTATTTCCAGGACCCTGAAGAGACTTTGGGGCTGCCCCAGCATCTTGGGAGTGCTGGCATTTATTTTCCATGTCCCTGGCTCTTCCTGCCCTTTATCCCCCTCTGGGATCGCTTTATTTTAGCTTGGCAGTGCTAAGCTGCCCCTTGCCTTGAGGGAATCCCCCTCGTAGGGATTTCCCTAAAATCGCTCCACTGCAAGTGCCCACCCCGCTTATTTTCATATTTTACATAGCAGGAGCCTACTCCGCTTTATGGGGTTTTTATTTAAATTACGGATGTCACCCTCTTGTCCTTATTTAAATTATGGGTGCCCAAACCGTTTATGCTGCCATGGAATCACCGCCGCAGCCCGAGCTGCTGTGCAAAACTTTGCCTGGCCGCTGCCTACCGCTACCCGGAAGTACTGGAGGTGGGCGGCGCCAGTGCCTTCATCATATCCGGAGCCTTGCGGGCTCCCATTCAAGTCCCGGTCTCCGAGGAGAGAGGACCGGGTGAAGACTGGCGCATGGAGACGGCGGGGCTCCCATGAGGAGAGAGAGCCCGCCAGCGCCGCAGCCAATTTCCTGCGGGCGGGGCGCGAGGCACATTGCCGGTGCCTGCCCCCGCTGCATCTACCAGGAGGAGCCTTTCCTCCGCTGAGAGCCGGTAAGTTGAAACGGCTAGGGTGGGGGGAAGGCCACATGTGCACCAAGGCCCGCAGTGGCGGGCCGGCCCGACTTTGGTCTCTTTTGTTTTAGAAACGCGTGGCTCTAGGGATAGGCCAATTACAGTGAAGTGGCCCCAGTGGGGGTCCCCCAGGCACCAGAGAGGTGCCCTTCTTCAGAGCGGCCCCAGATGTCAGCGGGTCACTCCACCGATGGCTCTCTTGTTCTTTCATAGGCCCTGTGGGGGTCCTGAGGTCCCGGGGGCCCATGTTCCCCCCAGAGTCATTGCGCTCCACCGATGAGGCATTTCTTTTTCGTAGAGTGTCCCAGGGGCAGTGTACGGCCCGCAGTTATTACCTGAGCCCGAGGGCTCCAACAATGGTACCATTATTTTATGGCTGGCCCAGAGGGGCCCAAAATTTCCTCATTCTTTCCGGAGCCAGTGCGCTCCTTGGGAGCCATGTTTTCTGTTCAGAGCAGCTGCCCCGTTTAGGCATTTCTTTTAGGGGACATGTGCTTTTGGACTCAGGAGTGGGACGCACTCCTTCGCCCCTACCTTGGCCTTCCACAGCTGCGCAGCACTTAGTGCCAGCTGCAGCGTTTAGACCCTAGTTCATTTTTCTCAGCTGCCCAGCAAGTAGTGGGCAGCTGCAAAGTTTAGGCTTGGCGCAGTAGCGCAACCTTGACCTTCGCTGCTTAGGCAGCAGCCCTGACTTTATGGACATACGAGGTTTGAGCCCCCTTATTTGAGATAGCCAGTTGGCCAGGGGGGGATTGTTGCATTTATAGGGCGCAGGCCCTAATGTGATTTATGTGCTATTGTGATTTATGTGCTAATGCTTTGGGTGTTAGGAAATGTATTGTGTATAGTATGTTTTGCGCACCCTTTTTTGATACCTCTAGATATGGTTTATGCATAGGAGGTTGTTTTACCTGTTTAGGTTTGTGTTAGGGAGATTATACTTCCCTGTGTGATTTACGCCCCTTATATAGTTAGACTTGTGGGATACTGTGCATGATGGATTTCATGTCACAGACTGTTGCAAAGTACAGTGGTTATTATTGTTTACTTGTTGTACGTTCTTAGACCTATTTTACTTGTATGTTTATGAGTTAGTTCACTTTTACCAAGTTCACTTTGTGATGATCCTGACAGTGGTCCATGTGGCCCTGTCAGGTGTAAATACTCCCTTGTAAATATTGCCTGTGCCAGTTGGCATAATGTATATTGTGTGATTACTATCTGATGTGTTGTGAGAATACAAAGGCTATTTTTTATATAAACTTGTGTGGAGTTCCTTTTGTGGGGGGTCTGGGATGTTGTTGCTGGTAGGTGCGTGCGCAAATGCTTTACACATTGCCTCTGGGATAAGCCTCACTGCTCGTGTCACGTTGCCAAGGGGGTGAGCAGGGGTTATCTTGGCGTGTAACTCCCTTGCCCTAACTAGAGTGGTGGTTTCTGCCTGGTTTTGGCGCAAGCCTTAGCCAACCAGAAATCCCATTTCTAACAGTGAACCTACAAGTCCTATATATCCCCACAACCAAGAGGGTCCAGCAAATGTAACGGTATATTGCTTTCAAAGAGCTGTCATAATTGCAAGAAGTTACAGGTGAAAACGTTGAAACAAAAGGCTGTTTTTTTCAACTTATTTAAAAAATTTCAAAAATGTAACTGTTAGTTTATATAAAGAAACCTTGATGGATGTACACAAATGACCCCTTTCTGAATTCAGAATTTTGTTTACTTTTGAAAAATGTATAGCTTTCCAGAATCCATTATTGCTTTCATACTCATTTTTACCATTAACTGGAAGGAGGTTGAAAGCACTAAAAATAGCAAAAATAGGCTATGTCCCAGAAAAATGCCAAAACTGTGTAAAAAATGTTGGTTCTCTGACAAAAGACTGGTCTTTCCCTAAAATCTGGGAAAATGGTGATTTCAGCCCCACAAACCCTTTTTTGATAACATTTGCAGGGAAAAACCCAGACGCTTTCATTTGTAGCCCGTTTTCCCAATTCTTCTGAAAAAAACAAAATTCTTACTGTATTTTGGCTAATTTCTGGGACCCCTCCAAGAGAATCCACAAACCCTGGGTACCTTTAGAATCCCCATGATGTTGGAAGAAAAGGACGCAAAATTGACGTGGATACCTTATGTGGTCAAAAAATTACAGGGGCCTAAGCGTGCACTTCCCCGAATAGCCCAAAAAAAGCTTAGCACAGGAGGCCTAGCAGCAAAGGGGTTAAGGCTTGGCAAGGGGTTCTATAGCCCACATCTACATGGCATGCACACACACGCTATGCCGTAGCAGATTCAAGACATGTTTAAGGGTTACTTGTCTGGATGGGTGACTAGGAGTGTCAGTACTTTAGTACATATCTGAATGAGTGTATCAGCCCATCACTGATGACATCTCAAATGACATCCCTGATGACATCACTGATGACATCATCCAGTGACTGTGTGTTTCTGTTTACATATGTTTTATATATATATATATATATATATATTGGCCAAGGTGTATTGAAGAATGAGTGGGTGTATAAATGTCTGGATGGAGGATTTAGTAGATGTGTGTCTGACTGTATAAGTGAGTGATTAAATGTGTCTTATTGAATGCATGGGTTAGTGACTAAACTGTGTGAATGTCTGTATCTGTCTGTCTATTGCTGTGTACGCTGCTGCATCGGTTGGTGAGTAGCTCCATGAGTGTCTATATGGGTTATTGACTGGTTGCCTGAGTATTTGTATGGGTGCCTGAGTGTGTCTGTGTATTGGTGGGAGGTGTGTGACTCTGTGCATAGATGTGTGAGTGCGTCATTCACTGGGTGTATGGGTTCAAAAGTACATATGGAAACTGTTGTATGGGTGGGTGAGTGTGTGTATGGGTGTGTTGGTGAGTGAATGGATATCTCAGTGCTACATTTCCAAGTAACTACATATGTAAAAGGCAGTGTATGTGAGAGTTGGAGTATATAAATGACTATTATATAACAAAAAGGAGGAGTACCACCATAGATAAGGCTGGAGAGCGATATTGGTGGGATGGGATTCTAATGAGGAAAAAGAAGAAGTCCTTCTTTGTTTGCAGGCATGTAACTAGTTTTGTTGACTTAAAATAAAATGTCTTTTTCTCCACAGGTATTTTCTGCTTTTTAACGCAACCACTTCTGGGTTGCTTTTTCTTTGACCTATAACAACCTCTATGTTATTTTGGGAACAAAGGGTTGCAGGTATGGCAGGGTGTTAGTGTAATCACAAGAGAGTATCAGAGGGTCAAAAGTGAGACAGGCTAATTGTCAAAGACAGAACAGGTGTAGCGCTCCCACTGGCCATATGACTAAGGGGCAAGGGCTATAAAATATGCCAGATCAAGATCAGTATCTGGTCTCTGGCTCCCATCAGTCACCACTCGGAACCGCCCTTCATCATTTGGGGCTCCGAGGACCAACACTGTACCAGATCTTGGTGTTCTAACAGAAAGGGGTAAATCTTCCTGTTAGTCAGTAAGTGTTGGTGTTATGGTTGAGACCATATGTGTTGGTAAAGTAACTGACAGGGTTGGAAAAGGTGTAGTGTGCAGTGCAAGAAAAAACCAGGAAAAATATAAGAGGGTGAATAAAATTGGTTTTAAGGAGCAAAAACTAATTTAATGAGGTATAACTCCTAGCACCAATATTAAAAAATAGCCAAGACAGGGTGAATTTATAACCTGTCTAGTGGTGTGACGTGGTCGACATGTTTCAGCAAAACTGGCCACTAGCCTTGCTTTCTTCAGGACCTATTAAATACAGCTACTGCAAACAAAGAAACCCAACGTGACAGATAAGTAAAATGTAGTGTAGGAACGTCACAGAAAAGTCACCTGAGCCTCCAGGTTGTGTCTGTTCCAGATCTCTTCATACACTCAGCGGTGGGCTGAAATAGAAAGCATGGCGTGAGCTAATCCCCCCATACCTGTCTGAGACAAACCTGTCTAGTATACCTGGTGCGATTTATCCACATAGGTGTAGTCCATGACTTGGACTCTGAACAGACACACTGACCAAATTAGTGTAAAATACAAATCGTGGAAATTGAAGCATTTCAAGTTTCACAGGGTGCTTCTTACCTGATTAGTAAGAAGTATACACCTCACCTCGCCTGGCTGCGGCTCAGGACTGGTGAAGCACCGCTCTAAAAAAAGGGTGAGTAAATTCAAAAACAAGAATCATCCACCGTATCATGCCTGGACTTGATCAATGAGAGCACTTGTCATAGCTGGATGCTGGCAGTAAGAGTGTGGCGGTGGAAAATGTCATAACCGCTTGTACACAGAGGATATATCATGTTGCATGTTACCTCTAGTTACAGGACCCATTGCCCACTGAGCTATGCCAAAACGTAGGACCATCTAATGTCCGTACCAATGCGAATAACACTGCGTGCCCCATGAGTGAAAGGGCTGCCAATGCGTGGAAAAAAAAAGACCCAAAGAGCCCGTTAGTAACGGATCGCATGCTCAAGAATGCGTGCTGTGGCTCTAAAAACCCGTGCTATAGCTCTGAAAACGCTAACGCGCACTCACCTATCCGTCGGTACTTCCTAGCGGCATCTGTGCCGTCTGGGGAGGTGCCGGCGGTGTGTTGTTGAGGGGATTATATTACGCGTGCCCTCATTGGTCCCTGACGCTCACGTGACGCGCCATTCAGTGCGTCAAGCGTCAGTGATACAACGGAGTAACTGATAGGGGCAGCGTCCCGGCTAGGTAACCAATAGCGAGCCTAGTCAATATAAACAAAATAAACAAAAACAAAAACCTGGAGCTTAATCCCTCGGCAATAGAAGTAAGAGTTGTATTAAATTGTGTAATCAGCCGAGATTCAGGGTAGTGCTACCGCACGAGCAGAGTAAAGGGCATCGTTTTTGGACACCTAGATTAAAACAGGGCTAGCCACAACAGCGGAATCCTTGGTCTCACAAAGGTGACAAGGAAAATTATGACCATGTTAGAAGTCATATAGAAATGGTCATCAGTTTGTCATACGGTAGAGGACATAGCAGGCAAAAGGAAAAGTATTGATATGAAAATATACAGCGCAGTCTCCCAGGGGTGTAACTATGGGATGAAACAGATGTCGTATTGGCATCAAATAAATTGCCCAATGGCCTAAAGGTGTGTATGCATTGGATGACCAATAGGGCATATTAACAAAGTCTGATCGCCACGCTGAGCCAAATGCACAACAAGGGGAGTCATCATTCAGCCCCGTCAGTTACTTTACCAACACATATGGTCTCAACCATAACACCAACACTTACTGACTAACAGGAAGATTTACCCCTTTCTGTTAGAACACCAAGATCTGGTACAGTGTTGGTCCTCGGAGCCCCAAATGATGAAGGGCGGTTCCGAGTGGTGACTGATGGGAGCCAGAGACCAGATACTGATCTTGATCTGGCATATTTTATAGCCCTTGCCCCTTAGTCATATGGCCAGTGGGAGCGCTACACCTGTTCTGTCTTTGACAATTAGCCTGTCTCACTTTTGACCCTCTGATACTCTCTTGTGATTACTGTTAGGTGGGCATGTATTCAGAGCTGGTCATTAAACTGCCCATGGGTCCCCTTTACTGTATGTGTTTTGGATGTTTGTGAGCAGTCGCTAGACTGCGGACCCCTGTGTTTTTTAGTGTATTGATCTTGAACAGACTACACTTTCTCCACCCTCTAGTGGGTGGTTTTTCGCTCTATGTAGTGCCTGGACACGGTTCTTTTTTGAGCACATCCAGTCCAGCTAGAATGGCGGAAAATCATGGTCTGTCATTTGATGACGCAGACCTTCAGTTAGCCTTAGCCGATTTCCCGGACTTACTAGACGTCACACCCCAAACAGTTGTGACTAGTGAAGAGGAATGGGGGAAACTGTTAGCCCTTAAGAAATCCATGACCAGAACATCTTTACATGGAACCATCATGGCCCAGTACCTACGCAATGATTGTGCCCCCACTGGGCTTATAGTTACCAATGCCCCCAGACTATTTCTAAATGACAAAGAGTTCTTGAAAAACTGGGCTATGATTGCCTTGCGCTGCACGAGGGATTGGCTGATCTTGATTATCAAGACTTCCAAATCCGCAGCTGATGCCATATTGATCGAAATACAGATCACCGAATCCAAAATTAAAGCTACCCTCTCAGATAAAATCTTTCGGAAGAAAAAAGAGGAGTCTGACAAAAGTAATAGCGATTACAAAGACCATATCCTTTTTACCAAAATGAAAAATTTAAGAAGGACCTTGAGAAATTCAAATTTGAAAGAGTGTACCCCTACACCAGCGATTCGTATGTCCCACCAGTATACAATTCCAATAGTCGCAAAACTAGCTCTAACTATGGTACTTCTGACTCAGATGGCAGCTCCACTGGTAGTGATTCGGGTAGTGACAATCAATCCAGACCTAGCAGGGGTCGAGGTAGAAGAAACTTTAATCAGTCTGGAGAGGTAACCAACACAATCAGGGCCCACAACAATGGTGGCCACCGAACCCGTGGCAGTATGGGGCTCCTAATTTTCCTCCCAACCAACAGATTCCCTTCCAACCTCCCATGGGTCCTTTCCCTCCCAATTTTCCACCAGCCTTCCCCACCAACTTTAATGGGCAGCCTTTTTTAGGGTCTGGCCACGGCAGGTCACGGGGCAGAAGGAGAGGACAGTCCATAACCAAAACACCAGTACAACCACAACCCCAAGTACAGTTCGACTCTCCGCCGACAACGAGCTCGACTCGGAATCTACGGAGTGCCACGGCCAAGAACAAAGAACAGACCCCCACGGAGACAGCATCGTGATCAATTTGAGTAGCCGCACACTCACTCAGATTGAGCAAACGGCTCTCAACAGAGGACTGGGCTTTGTTCCAACATACAGAAACAAACATTTTGAAACTCGTGTGGAATTGGCAAAATTTATCAGAAAGGTGCGACTACACTTCTTCTTTATGGACAAAGAGAAATCGGACCAGGAAGAAGTAATGACCAACACTGGTTTAAGACCAAAATCAACGTTCAATCCACCCACTCATCTTATGCCAGCGAATGTCCTGGCTTTTGAGCAGGCGATTGAAAGGGACATCGATGAGCTCTTCAAACACGACAGAAAAACCTTTTGTAATCTCCCTAAGGCTGAGCACCAGGCTCTTAAATCTTTATCGGCTGATAAATCCATAACGATAAAGCCAGCCGATAAGGGAGGAGCAATCGTCGTCCTCGACACTGAGACATACAGGGCTGAATGCCTTCGCCAATTAAGCGATGTCAGATCTTATCGCCTCCTGGACCAAGACCCCACAGTAGATCTGCAGAGGACGATTCGCGATATGACAGAAGAGGCATTGAACGAAGGATGGGTAACTGAGCCAGAGGCCCGGTTCCTCAATACTGAACATCCGGTGACTCCTTACTTTTATATACTACCTAAAGTACATAAGGAGAAACACCCACCACCAGGTAGACCCATCATTTCGGGCATTGGGTCCGTTCTGGAACCCCTATCCACGTTTGTCGACCACTTTTTACGCCCCATGGTCCAAACTATGCCAACCTACCTCAAGGACACCACCGACGTCTTACGCATATTACCTGACCTCGATTTTGACATCAATACGGACCTACTGGTCTCGTTTGATGTAGAGGCGTTATACACCTCTATACCCCAGGACGAAACCCTGGAGGTCATTCATTCCTTACTGGACACCACCGAGAGAGACACCATCACCCCAGTACATTTTATCATGGCTTGTGCCACCTTAGCCATGAAGAAGAACTTCTTCCAGTTCGAAGATAACATCTACTTACAAGTGTCTGGAACGAGCATGGGGAGCGTTTATGCCCCCAGCCTGGCAAACCTCTACGTACACTATTTCGAACAGCGGTTTGTCCTTAATGAGTCCAATCCATATCGTGAACAGATAAGAACATGGAGACGATATATTGATGATATTTTGGTGGTGTGGCGGGGCTCCAGAGACAGCTGTCAAGACTTCCTGGGTTGGTTGAATAGCAGGAATGCCTTTTTACGTTTCACCGTTGAGATTGGCGAAAACAAGCTAGCCTTTCTTGATCTCATGATTAAAGCCACGTCCACGGGTTTAGAATCCGAATTGTACAGGAAGCCTATGTCCAGGAACTCTCTGTTGTTATATGACAGTCACCATCCCAAGTCCTTGCGGGACAATCTTCCGTTTGGACAGTTCCTGCGAGTCCAAAGAAACTGTTCCACTAACACTGCTTTCGGAACGCATTCCACTGCACTTAAAAGCCAGCTTGTTGCAAGAAAATACCCTCCCCGTCTGGTACATCGAGCTTTGAAACGTGCCAGCAACAACAATAGGGCAGCACTTTTAGAACCTACCACTCCGAAAGCACCCCTTGAAAGGCTAACCTTTGTACACACCTTTGGCACACTGTCCCACAGTATTAAGAAGGCGGTTAAGAAACGCTGGCCCATCTTAAACTCAGGACCACATTCTATTTTACAACCATTATTCTCCTTTAAAAGGGGACCCAATCTGCGGGACAGAATGGTACACACCAGACCCCCTGATGAGACTCCGAGAGCTGTAGGTACCCTTTGGGATCTACCCCCTGTGTCTGGCCACCATCCTTGTGGCACTTGCCAATCATGTGCCCAAACGTCCAGGACAACTGAGATAGACATC
Organism: Lissotriton vulgaris; assembly: GCF_964263255.1. Classification (NCBI taxonomy): domain Eukaryota; kingdom Metazoa; phylum Chordata; class Amphibia; order Caudata; family Salamandridae; genus Lissotriton; species Lissotriton vulgaris. Next base: position 31,350 of record NW_028252189.1, read on the forward strand.
GGGACTTCTAGGCCTTGGAGACAACTGAAGTTCACGAACTGCAATAGCGATAAACTAATCTATCTCATAACCTGCCCCTGTCAGCTTAGATATGTAGGGATGACCACCCGCAAAATAAAGGTGCGGCTATCTGAGCACAGAAGTACCATTAATTGCAGGAGACAGGCTACCAAACTCACCAACCATTTCATCAAGCAAAGTCACACACCCACGTCCTTTAAATGGACGGTCTTGGAGAAACCATTCATTCCATCCCATATCACCAATGTGAGCGATTTCTTACATAAGAAAGAACAGAAATGGGTACTAAGGTTGGGGACCGACCGCACGGGGCTGAATGATGACATCCCCTGGTCCTCGTTTTGAATCATCCCCTTGTTGTGCATTTGGCTCAGCGTGGCGATCAGACTTTGTTAATATGCCCTATTGGTCATCCAATGCATACACACCTTTAGGCCATTGGGCAATTTATTTGATGCCAATACGACATCTGTTTCATCCCATAGTTACACCCCTGGGAGACTGCGCTGTATATTTTCATATCAATACTTTTCCTTTTGCCTGCTATGTCCTCTACCGTATGACAAACTGATGACCATTTCTATATGACTTCTAACATGGTCATAATTTTCCTTGTCACCTTTGTGAGACCAAGGATTCCGCTGTTGTGGCTAGCCCTGTTTTAATCTAGGTGTCCAAAAACGATGCCCTTTACTCTGCTCGTGCGGTAGCACTACCCTGAATCTCGGCTGATTACACAATTTAATACAACTCTTACTTCTATTGCCGAGGGATTAAGCTCCAGGTTTTTGTTTATTTTGTTTATATTGACTAGGCTCGCTATTGGTTACCTAGCCGGGACGCTGCCCCTATCAGTTACTCCGTTGTATCACTGACGCTTGACGCACTGAATGGCGCGTCACGTGAGCGTCAGGGACCAATGAGGGCACGCGTAATATAATCCCCTCAACAACACACCGCCGGCACCTCCCCAGACGGCACAGATGCCGCTAGGAAGTACCGACGGATAGGTGAGTGCTCGTTAGCGTTTTCAGAGCTATAGCACGGGTTTTTAGAGCCACAGCACGCATTCTTGAGCATGCGATCCGTTACTAACGGGCTCTTTGGGTCTTTTTTTTTTCCACGCATTGGCAGCCCTTTCACTCATGGGGCACGCAGTGCTATTCGCATTGGTACGGACATTAGATGGTCCTACGTTTTGGCATAGCTCAGTGGGCAATGGGTCCTGTAACTAGAGGTAACATGCAACATGATATATCCTCTGTGTACAAGCGGTTATGACATTTTCCACCGCCACACTCTTACTGCCAGCATCCAGCTATGACAAGTGCTCTCATTGATCAAGTCCAGGCATGATACGGTGGATGATTCTTGTTTTTGAATTTACCCACCCTTTTTTTAGAGCGGTGCTTCACCAGTCCTGAGCCGCAGCCAGGCGAGGTGATGTGTATACTTCTTACTAATCAGGTAAGAAGCACCCTGTGAAACTTGAAATGCTTCAATTTCCACGATTTGTATTTTACACTAATTTGGTCAGTGTGTCTGTTCAGAGTCCAAGTCATGGACTACACCTATGTGGATAAATCGCACCAGGTATACTAGACAGGTTTGTCTCAGACAGGTATGGGGGGATTAGCTCACGCCATGCTTTCTATTTCAGCCCACCGCTGAGTGTATGAAGAGATCTGGAACAGACACAACCTGGAGGCTCAGGTGACTTTTCTGTGTCGTTCCTACACTACATTTTACTTATCTGTCACGTTGGGTTTCTTTGTTTGCAGTAGCTGTATTTAATAGGTCCTGAAGAAAGCAAGGCTAGTGGCCAGTTTTGCTGAAACATGTCGACCACGTCACACCACTAGACAGGTTATAAATTCACCCTGTCTTGGCTATTTTTTAATATTGGTGCTAGGAGTTATACCTCATTAAATTAGTTTTTGCTCCTTAAAACCAATTTTATTCACCCTCTTATATTTTTCCTGGTTTTTTCTTGCACTGCACACTACACCTTTTCCAACCCTGTCAGTTACTTTACCAACACATATGGTCTCAACCATAACACCAACACTTACTGACTAACAGGAAGATTTACCCCTTTCTGTTAGAACACCAAGATCTGGTACAGTGTTGGTCCTCGGAGCCCCAAATGATGAAGGGCGGTTCCGAGTGGTGACTGATGGGAGCCAGAGACCAGATACTGATCTTGATCTGGCATATTTTATAGCCCTTGCCCCTTAGTCATATGGCCAGTGGGAGCGCTACACCTGTTCTGTCTTTGACAATTAGCCTGTCTCACTTTTGACCCTCTGATACTCTCTTGTGATTACTGTTAGGTGGGCATGTATTCAGAGCTGGTCATTAAACTGCCCATGGGTCCCCTTTACTGTATGTGTTTTGGATGTTTGTGAGCAGTCGCTAGACTGCGGACCCCTGTGTTTTTTAGTGTATTGATCTTGAACAGACTACACTTTCTCCACCCTCAAGTGGGTGGTTTTTCGCTCTATGTAGTGCCTGGACACGGTTCTTTTTTGAGCACATCCAGTCCAGCTAGAATGGCGGAAAATCATGGTCTGTCATTTGATGACGCAGACCTTCAGTTAGCCTTAGCCGATTTCCCGGACTTACTAGACGTCACACCCCAAACAGTTGTGACTAGTGAAGAGGAATGGGGGAAACTGTTAGCCCTTAAGAAATCCATGACCAGAACATCTTTACATGGAACCATCATGGCCCAGTACCTACGCAATGATTGTGCCCCCACTGGGCTTATAGTTACCAATGCCCCCAGACTATTTCTAAATGACAAAGAGTTCTTGAAAAACTGGGCTATGATTGCCTGGCGCTGCACGAGGGATTGGCTGATCTTGATTATCAAGACTTCCAAATCCGCAGCTGATGCCATATTGATCGAAATACAGATCACCGAATCCAAAATTAAAGCTACCTTCTCAGATAAAATCTTTCGGAAGAAAAAAGAGGAGTCTGACAAAAGTAATAGCGATTACAAAGACCATATCCTTTTTACCAAAATGTAAAAATTTTAGAAGGACCTTGAGAAATTCAAATTTGAAAGAGTGTACCCCTACACCAGCGATTCGTATGTCCCACCAGTATACAATTCCAATAGTCGCAAAACTAGCTCTAACTATGGTACTTCTGACTCAGATGGCAGCTCCACTGGTAGTGATTCGGGTAGTGACAATCAATCCAGACCTAGCAGGGGTCGAGGTAGAAGAAACTTTAATCAGTCTTGGAGAGGTAACCAACACAATCAGGGCCCACAACAATGGTGGCCACCGAACCCGTGGCAGTATGGGGCTCCTAATTTTCCTCCCAACCAACAGATTCCCTTCCAACCTCCCATGGGTCCTTTCCCTCCCAATTTTCCACCAGCCTTCCCCACCAACTTTAATGGGCAGCCTTTTTTAGGGTATGGCCACGGCAGGTCACGGGGCAGAAGGAGAGGACAGTCCATAACCAAAACACCAGTACAACCACAACCCCAAGTACAGTTCGACTCTCCGCCGACAACGAGCTCGACTCGGAATCTACGGAGTGCCACGGCCAAGAACAAAGAACAGACCCCCACGGAGACAGCATCGTGATCAATTTGAGTAGCCGCACACTCACTCAGATTGAGCAAACGGCTCTCAACAGAGGACTGGGCTTTGTTCCAACATACAGAAACGAACATTTTGAAACTCGTGTGGAATTGGCAAAATTTATCAGAAAGGTGCGACTACACTTCTTCTTTATGGACAAAGAGAAATCGGACCAGGAAGAAGTAATGACCAACACTGGTTTAAGACCAAAATCAACGTTCAATCCACCCACTCATCTTATGCCAGCGAATGTCCTGGCTTTTGAGCAGGCGATTGAAAGGGACATCGATGAGCTCTTCAAACACGACAGAAAAACCTTTTGTAATCTCCCTAAGGCTGAGCACCAGGCTCTTAAATCTTTATCGGCTGATAAATCCATAACGATAAAGCCAGCCGATAAGGGAGGAGCAATCGTCGTCCTCGACACTGAGACATACAGGGCTGAATGCCTTCGCCAATTAAGCGATGTCAGATCTTATCGCCTCCTGGACCAAGACCCCACAGTAGATCTGCAGAGGACGATTCGCGATATGACAGAAGAGGCATTGAACGAAGGATGGGTAACTGAGCCAGAGGCCCGGTTCCTCAATACTGAACATCCGGTGACTCCTTACTTTTATATACTACCTAAAGTACATAAGGAGAAACGCCCACCACCAGGTAGACCCATCATTTCGGGCATTGGGTCCGTTCTGGAACCCCTATCCACGTTTGTCGACCACTTTTTACGCCCCATGGTCCAAACTATGCCAACCTACCTCAAGGACACCACCGACGTCTTACGCATATTACCTGACCTCGATTTTGACATCAATACGGACCTACTGGTCTCGTTTGATGTAGAGGCGTTATACACCTCTATACCCCAGGACGAAACCCTGGAGGTCATTCATTCCTTACTGGACACCACCGAGAGAGACACCATCACCCCAGTACATTTTATCATGGCTTGTGCCACCTTAGCCATGAAGAAGAACTTCTTCCAGTTCGAAGATAACATCTACTTACAAGTGTCTGGAACGAGCATGGGGAGCGTTTATGCCCCCAGCCTGGCAAACCTCTACGTACACTATTTCGAACAGCGGTTTGTCCTTAATGAGTCCAATCCATATCGTGAACAGATAAGAACATGGAGACGATATATTGATGATATTTTGGTGGTGTGGCGGGGCTCCAGAGACAGCTGTCAAGACTTCCTGGGTTGGTTGAATAGCAGGAATGCCTTTTTACGTTTCACCGTTGAGATTGGCGAAAACAAGCTAGCCTTTCTTGATCTCATGATTAAAGCCACGTCCACGGGTTTAGAATCCGAATTGTACAGGAAGCCTATGTCCAGGAACTCTCTGTTGTTATATGACAGTCACCATCCCAAGTCCTTGCGGGACAATCTTCCGTTTGGACAGTTCCTGCGAGTCCAAAGAAACTGTTCCACTAACACTGCTTTCGGAACGCATTCCACTGCACTTAAAAGCCAGCTTGTTGCAAGAAAATACCCTCCCCGTCTGGTACATCGAGCTTTGAAACGTGCCAGCAACAACAATAGGGCAGCACTTTTAGAACATACCACTCCGAAAGCACCCCTTGAAAGGCTAACCTTTGTACACACCTTTGGCACACTGTCCCACAGTATTAAGAAGGCGGTTAAGAAACGCTGGCCCATCTTAAACTCAGGACCACATTCTATTTTACAACCATTATTCTCCTTTAAAAGGGGACCCAATCTGCGGGACAGAATGGTACACACCAGACCCCCTGATGAGACTCCGAGAGCTGTAGGTACCCTTTGGGATCTACCCCCTGTGTCTGGCCACCATCCTTGTGGCACTTGCCAATCATGTGCCCAAACGTCCAGGACAACTGAGATAGACATCGGGACTTCTAGGCCTTGGAGACAACTGAAGTTCACGAACTGCAATAGCGATAAACTAATCTATCTCATAACCTGCCCCTGTCAGCTTAGATATGTAGGGATGACCACCCGCAAAATAAAGGTGCGGCTATCTGAGCACAGAAGTACCATTAATTGCAGGAGACAGGCTACCAAACTCACCAACCATTTCATCACGCAAAGTCACACACCCACGTCCTTTAAATGGACGGTCTTGGAGAAACCATTCATTCCATCCCATATCACCAATGTGAGCGATTTCTTACATAAGAAAGAACAGAAATGGGTACTAAGGTTGGGGACCGACCGCACGGGGCTGAATGATGACATCCCCTGGTCCTCGTTTTGAATCATCCCCTTGTTGTGCATTTGGCTCAGCGTGGCGATCAGACTTTGTTAATATGCCCTATTGGTCATCCAATGCATACACACCTTTAGGCCATTGGGCAATTTATTTGATGCCAATACGACATCTGTTTCATCCCATAGTTACACCCCTGGGAGACTGCGCTGTATATTTTCATATCAATACTTTTCCTTTTGCCTGCTATGTCCTCTACCGTATGACAAACTGATGACCATTTCTATATGACTTCTAACATGGTCATAATTTTCCTTGTCACCTTTGTGAGACCAAGGATTCCGCTGTTGTGGCTAGCCCTGTTTTAATCTAGGTGTCCAAAAACGATGCCCTTTACTCTGCTCGTGCGGTAGCACTACCCTGAATCTCGGCTGATTACACAATTTAATACAACTCTGACTTCTATTGCCGAGGGATTAAGCTCCAGGTTTTTGTTTTTGTTTATTTTGTTTATATTGACTAGGCTCGCTATTGGTTACCTAGCCGGGACGCTGCCCCTATCAGTTACTCCGTTGTATCACTGACGCTTGACGCACTGAATGGCGCGTCACGTGAGCGTCAGGGACCAATGAGGGCACGCGTAATATAATCCCCTCAACAACACACCGCCGGCACCTCCCCAGACGGCACAGATGCCGCTAGGAAGTACCGACGGATAGGTGAGTGCTCGTTAGCGTTTTCAGAGCTATAGCACGGGTTTTTAGAGCCACAGCACGCATTCTTGAGCATGCGATCCGTTACTAACGGGCTCTTTGGGTCTTTTTTTTTTCCACGCATTGGCAGCCCTTTCACTCATGGGGCACGCAGTGCTATTCGCATTGGTACGGACATTAGATGGTCCTACGTTTTGGCATAGCTCAGTGGGCAATGGGTCCTGTAACTAGAGGTAACATGCAACATGATATATCCTCTGTGTACAAGCGGTTATGACATTTTCCACCGCCACACTCTTACTGCCAGCATCCAGCTATGACAAGTGCTCTCATTGATCAAGTCCAGGCATGATACGGTGGATGATTCTTGTTTTTGAATTTACCCACCCTGTTTTTAGAGCGGTGCTTCACCAGTCCTGAGCCGCAGCCAGGCGAGGTGATGTGTATACTTCTTACTAATCAGGTAAGAAGCACCCTGTGAAACTTGAAATGCTTCAATTTCCACGATTTGTATTTTACACTAATTTGGTCAGTGTGTCTGTTCAGAGTCCAAGTCATGGACTACACCTATGTGGATAAATCGCACCAGGTATACTAGACAGGTTTGTCTCAGACAGGTATGGGGGGATTAGCTCACGCCATGCTTTCTATTTCAGCCCACCGCTGAGTGTATGAAGAGATCTGGAACAGACACAACCTGGAGGCTCAGGTGACTTTTCTGTGTCGTTCCTACACTACATTTTACTTATCTGTCACGTTGGGTTTCTTTGTTTGCAGTAGCTGTATTTAATAGGTCCTGAAGAAAGCAAGGCTAGTGGCCAGTTTTGCTGAAACATGTCGACCACGTCACACCACTAGACAGGTTATAAATTCACCCTGTCTTGGCTATTTTTTAATATTGGTGCTAGGAGTTATACCTCATTAAATTAGTTTTTGCTCCTTAAAACCAATTTTATTCACCCTCTTATATTTTTCCTGGTTTTTTCTTGCACTGCACACTACACCTTTTCCAACCCTGTCAGTTACTTTACCAACACATATGGTCTCAACCATAACACCAACACTTACTGACTAACAGGAAGATTTACCCCTTTCTGTTAGAACACCAAGATCTGGTACAGTGTTGGTCCTCGGAGCCCCAAATGATGAAGGGCGGTTCCGAGTGGTGACTGATGGGAGCCAGAGACCAGATACTGATCTTGATCTGGCATATTTTATAGCCCTTGCCCCTTAGTCATATGGCCAGTGGGAGCGCTACACCTGTTCTGTCTTTGACAATTAGCCTGTCTCACTTTTGACCCTCTGATACTCTCTTGTGATTACTGTTAGGTGGGCATGTATTCAGAGCTGGTCATTAAACTGCCCATGGGTCCCCTTTACTGTATGTGTTTTGGATGTTTGTGAGCAGTCGCTAGACTGCGGACCCCTGTGTTTTTTAGTGTATTGATCTTGAACAGACTACACTTTCTCCACCCTCAAGTGGGTGGTTTTTCGCTCTATGTAGTGCCTGGACACGGTTCTTTTTTGAGCACATCCAGTCCAGCTAGAATGGCGGAAAATCATGGTCTGTCATTTGATGACGCAGACCTTCAGTTAGCCTTAGCCGATTTCCCAGACTTACTAGACGTCACACCCCAAACAGTTGTGACTAGTGAAGAGGAATGGGGGAAACTGTTAGCCCTTAAGAAATCCATGACCAGAACATCTTTACATGGAACCATCATGGCCCAGTACCTACGCAATGATTGTGCCCCCACTGGGCTTATAGTTACCAATGCCCCCAGACTATTTCTAAATGACAAAGAGTTCTTGAAAAACTGGGCTATGATTGCCTGGCGCTGCACGAGGGATTGGCTGATCTTGATTATCAAGACTTCCAAATCCGCAGCTGATGCCATATTGATCGAAATACAGATCACCGAATCCAAAATTAAAGCTACCCTCTCAGATAAAATCTTTCGGAAGAAAAAAGAGGAGTCTGACAAAAGTAATAGCGATTACAAAGACCATATCCTTTTTACCAAAATGGAAAAATTTTAGAAGGACCTTGAGAAATTCAAATTTGAAAGAGTGTACCCCTACACCAGCGATTCGTATGTCCCACCAGTATACAATTCCAATAGTCGCAAAACTAGCTCTAACTATGGTACTTCTGACTCAGATGGCAGCTCCACTGGTAGTGATTCGGGTAGTGACAATCAATCCAGACCTAGCAGGGGTCGAGGTAGAAGAAACTTTAATCAGTCTTGGAGAGGTAACCAACACAATCAGGGCCCACAACAATGGTGGCCACCGAACCCGTGGCAGTATGGGGCTCCTAATTTTCCTCCCAACCAACAGATTCCCTTCCAACCTCCCATGGGTCCTTTCCCTCCCAATTTTCCACCAGCCTTCCCCACCAACTTTAATGGGCAGCCTTTTTTAGGGTATGGCCACGGCAGGTCACGGGGCAGAAGGAGAGGACAGTCCATAACCAAAACACCAGTACAACCACAACCCCAAGTACAGTTCAACTCTCCGCCGACAACGAGCTCGACTCGGAATCTACGGAGTGCCACGGCCAAGAACAAAGAACAGACCCCCACGGAGACAGCATCGTGATCAATTTGAGTAGCCGCACACTCACTCAGATTTAGCAAACGGCTCTCAACAGAGGACTGGGCTTTGTTCCAACATACAGAAACGAACATTTTGAAACTCGTGTGGAATTGGCAAAATTTATCAGAAAGGTGGGACTACACTTCTTCTTTATGGACAAAGAGAAATCGGACCAGGAAGAAGTAATGACCAACACTGGTTTAAGACCAAAATCAACGTTCAATCCACCCACTCATCTTATGCCAGCGAATGTCCTGGCTTTTGAGCAGGCGATTGAAAGGGACATCGATGAGCTCTTCAAACACGACAGAAAAACCTTTTGTAATCTCCCTAAGGCTGAGCACCAGGCTCTTAAATCTTTATCGGCTGATAAATCCATAACGATAAAGCCAGCCGATAAGGGAGGAGCAATCGTCGTCCTCGACACTGAGACATACAGGGCTGAATGCCTTCGCCAATTAAGCGATGTCAGATCTTATCGCCTCCTGGACCAAGACCCCACAGTAGATCTGCGGAGGACGATTCGCGATATGACAGAAGAGGCATTGAACGAAGGATGGGTAACTGAGCCAGAGGCCCGGTTCCTCAATACTGAACATCCGGTGACTCCTTACTTTTATATACTACCTAAAGTACATAAGGAGAAACGCCCACCACCAGGTAGACCCATCATTTCGGGCATTGGGTCCGTTCTGGAACCCCTATCCACGTTTGTCGACCACTGTTTACGCCCCATGGTCCAAACTATGCCAACCTACCTCAAGGACACCACCGACGTCTTACGCATATTACCTGACCTCGATTTTGACATCAATACGGACCTACTGGTCTCGTTTGATGTAGAGGCGTTATACACCTCTATACCCCAGGACGAAACCCTGGAGGTCATTCATTCCTTACTGGACACCACCGAGAGAGACACCATCACCCCAGTACATTTTATCATGGCTTGTGCCACCTTAGCCATGAAGAAGAACTTCTTCCAGTTCGAAGATAACATCTACTTACAAGTGTCTGGAACGAGCATAGGGAGCGTTTATGCCCCCAGCCTGGCAAACCTCTACGTACACTATTTCGAACAGCGGTTTGTCCTTAATGAGTCCAATCCATATCGTGAACAGATAAGAACATGGAGACGATATATTGATGATATTTTGGTGGTGTGGTTGGGCTCCAGAGACAGCTGTCAAGACTTCCTGGGTTAGTTGAATAGCAGGAATGCCTTTTTACGTTTCACCGTTGAGATTGGCGAAAACAAGCTAGCCTTTCTTGATCTCATGATTAAAGCCACGTCCACGGGTTTAGAATCCGAATTGTACAGGAAGCCTATGTCCAGGAACTCTCTGTTGTTATATGACAGTCACCATCCCAAGTCCTTGCGGGACAATCTTCCGTTTGGACAGTTCCTGCGAGTCCAAAGAAACTGTTCCACTAACACTGCTTTCGGAACGCATTCCACTGCACTTAAAAGCCAGCTTGTTGCAAGAAAATACCCTCCCCGTCTGGTACATCGAGCTTTGAAACGTGCCAGCAACAACAATAGGGCAGCACTTTTAGAACCTACCACTCCGAAAGCACCCCTTGAAAGGCTAACCTTTGTACACACCTTTGGCACACTGTCCCACAGTATTAAGAAGGCGGTTAAGAAACGCTGGCCCATCTTAAACTCAGGACCACATTCTATTTTACAACCATTATTCTCCTTTAAAAGGGGACCCAATCTGCGGGACAGAATGGTACACACCAGACCCCCTGATGAGACTCCGAGAGCTGTAGGTACCCTTTGGGATCTACCCCCTGTGTCTGGCCACCATCCTTGTGGCACTTGCCAATCATGTGCCCAAACGTCCAGGACAACTGAGATAGACATCGGGACTTCTAGGCCTTGGAGACAACTGAAGTTCACGAACTGCAATAGCGATAAACTAATCTATCTCATAACCTGCCCCTGTCAGCTTAGATATGTAGGGATGACCACCCGCAAAATAAAGGTGCGGCTATCTGAGCACAGAAGTACCATTAATTGCAGGAGACAGGCTACCAAACTCACCAACCATTTCATCACGCAAAGTCACACACCCACGTCCTTTAAATAGACGGTCTTGGAGAAACCATTCATTCCATCCCATATCACCAATGTGAGCGATTTCTTACATAAGAAAGAACAGAAATGGGTACTAAGGTTGGGGACCGACCGCACGGGGCTGAATGATGACATCCCCTGGTCCTCGTTTTGAATCATCCCCTTGTTGTGCATTTGGCTCAGCGTGGCGATCAGACTTTGTTAATATGCCCTATTGGTCATCCAATGCATACACACCTTTAGGCCATTGGGCAATTTATTTGATGCCAATACGACATCTGTTTCATCCCATAGTTACACCCCTGGGAGACTGCGCTGTATATTTTCATATCAATACTTTTCCTTTTGCCTGCTATGTCCTCTACCGTATGACAAACTGATGACCATTTCTATATGACTTCTAACATGGTCATAATTTTCCTTGTCACCTTTGTGAGACCAAGGATTCCGCTGTTGTGGCTAGCCCTGTTTTAATCTAGGTGTCCAAAAACGATGCCCTTTACTCTGCTCGTGCGGTAGCACTACCCTGAATCTCGGCTGATTACACAATTTAATACAACTCTTACTTCTATTGCCGAGGGATTAAGCTCCAGGTTTTTGTTTTTGTTTATTTTGTTTATATTGACTAGGCTCGCTATTGGTTACCTAGCCGGGACGCTGCCCCTATCAGTTACTCCGTTGTATCACTGACGCTTGAAGCACTGAATGGCGCGTCACGTGAGCGTCAGGGACCAATGAGGGCACGCGTAATATAATCCCCTCAACAACACACCGCCGGCACCTCCCCAGACGGCACAGATGCCGCTAGGAAGTACCGACGGATAGGTGAGTGCGCGTTAGCGTTTTCAGAGCTATAGCACTGGTTTTTAGAGCCACAGCACGCATTCTTGAGCATGCGATCCGTTACTAACGGGCTCTTTGGGTCTCCTTTTTTTTTTTTTTCAAGCATTGGCAGCCCTTTCACTCATGGGGCACGCAGTGTTATTCGCATTGGTACGGACATTAGATGGTCCTACGTTTTGGCATAGCTCAGTGGGCAATGGGTCCTGTAACTAGAGGTAACATGCAACATGATATATCCTCTGTGTACAAGCGGTTATGACATTTTCCACCGCCACACTCTTACTGCCAGCATCCAGCTATGACAAGTGCTCTCATTGATCAAGTCCAGGCATGATACGGTGGATGATTCTTGTTTTTGAATTTACTCACCCTTTTTTTAGAGTGGTGCTTCACCTGTCCTGAGCCGCAGCCAGGCGAGGTGAGGTGTATACTTCTTACTAATCAGGTAAGAAGCACCCTGTGAAACTTGAAATGCTTCAATTTCCACGATTTGTATTTTACACTAATTTGGTCAGTGTGTCTGTTCAGAGTCCAAGTCATGGACTACACCTATGTGGATAAATCGCACCAGGTATACTAGACAGGTTTGTCTCAGACAGGTATGGGGGGATTAGCTCACGCCATGCTTTCTATTTCAGCCCACCGCTGAGTGTATGAAGAGATCTGGAACAGACACAACCTGGAGGCTCAGGTGACTTTTCTGTGTCGTTCCTTCACTACATTTTACTTATCTGTCACGTTGGGTTTCTTTGTTTGCAGTAGCTGTATTTAATAGGTCCTGAAGAAAGCAAGGCTAGTGGCCAGTTTTGCTGAAACATGTCGACCACGTCACACCACTAGACAGGTTATAAATTCACCCTGTCTTGGCTATTTTTTAATATTGGTGCTAGGAGTTATACCTCATTAAATTAGTTTTTGCTCCTTAAAACCAATTTTATTCACCCTCTTATATTTTTCCTGGTTTTTTCTTGCACTGCACACTACACCTTTTCCAACCCTGTCAGTTACTTTACCAACACATATGGTCTCAACCATAACACCAACACTTACTGACTAACAGGAAGATTTACCCCTTTCTGTTAGAACACCAAGATCTGGTACAGTGTTGGTCCTCGGAGCCCCAAATGATGAAGGGCGGTTCCGAGTGGTGACTGATGGGAGCCAGAGACCAGATACTGATCTTGATCTGGCATATTTTATAGCCCTTGCCCCTTAGTCATATGGCCAGTGGGAGCGCTACACCTGTTCTGTCTTTGACAATTAGCCTGTCTCACTTTTGACCCTCTGATACTCTCTTGTGTTTACTGTTAGGTGGGCATGTATTCAGAGCTGGTCATTAAACTGCCCATGGGTCCCCTTTACTGTATGTGTTTAGGGTGTTAGTGTACCCTGACCACCCAACACCTTTATTTTGGTCCTGAAGAAAAACCGGTAATTTCCTTACGGTTTGAAACATGTAGACCTCACATATATTTCACAGATACATTTGGTCAGAATAAAACCTTCACTGTATCGACACACACTTTTTATCATTGTCCAGTAGTCTTAGAATAAAACATTATATAAGCCATACCAGGACAATGTTTAACTCACTGATTTATTTTTCTACATTCATCACTCACATACCCGCTCCACTGTATCCCAGGTGTTGCAGCACACCTTGATGGCACTCGGCTGTCAAGGTGGCCCCGATGATGAAGCATGTCACCGACCATGTCGGTGAATGAGGGGTTTATTGAAAACAAAGAAGGACTTCTTCTTTTTCCTCATTAGAATCCCATCCCACCGATATCGCTCTCCAGCCTTATCTATGGTGGTACTCCTCCTTTTTGTTATATAATTATCTGTCCAGGGGATTGGGAGTACCTTTCCGTCCACCGAGGTGGATAAAATCCCTTTACTCTCCATTTTGTTTATAATATGTATATAAATGACTATACATGAGAGTCAGTGAATGTGAGAGTGGCTGTATGGATGAGTGTGTACTTGTATCAGTGATTGTATAAGAGAGTAAGTATATGTTAGTATCTGTATGAATAAGTGAGGTTGTGTGTGTATAACTGTATAGGTGAGTAAACAGAAGTGTGATTGATTATTTGCATGACTGACTAGATTTGTGAGTAACCCTGGATGAGCGGCGGTGTGTGAGTGTTTGTATAGATGTATGAGTGCCTATGATAGTACTGTATTGATTAGTCACTGCATGTATGAGTGACTGTATGGGTGAATGAGTGGATGTCTGTGTAGACCTAGGAAACAGTGAGTGCGTACGTAGTAACTGGTATTGGTGTCTCTATTGTTTCGAAAATGGTAGTCTGTATTTTAGAGTGGGTGTATCAAAGGTTTTATTAAGGTATGAAGAGGTGCATCAGATTTTCACGTGGATGATGTAATCAGTGATGTCATCAGTGATGCCATTTGAGATGTCATCAGTGACGTCATCAGTGATGTCACTGACCATGTCATGAATGATGTAATATGTGACGTCATCAGCAGTGCATTGCGGGGGCACGAGCTATAGTTAGCTCAACTAACTATAACAGCAGAATTTCTATGGTTTTGTACGAGTGAAATATCCAAATAACTATAACGTCCCTGAAACCTATGGTTTTTTCAGTGAATTTCAAAGGTTTTTTTAAATGCTAATTTCTAACTATAACATCCCTAAAACCTATGTTTTTTTCAGTGAATTTCTTAGGTTTTTTAAATGCTAATTTCTAACTTTAACTTGCCTGAAACCTATGGTTTTTTCAGTGAAATTCAAACGTTTTTTAAATGCTAATTTCTATTTATAATGTTTATTAAACCTATGATTTTTTCAGTGATTTTAAATTATCAGTCCATTCTCAACCTAGTGAAAACAGCTGATATTGTCAGTTTTCCAGCAAGTGCTTCCGCAAAAAAAATCACCACAAATGAGAGCGACAACTAACGCTAATAATATGCAGAGTAGGCGTTCCCCTGCAAAAATAACATGAAAAAAACCACTTCCCGTTATTTTCAGCAAGCAGCCACATCTGCGGTGCGATCCAAAAACAGGCGATAAGCTGCATTAACAGTAGGAATTTAACATCTGCCTTTTACTGGGGTAAAGCATTACGACTACCTACAGTGTGAAAGGGAGTCCAGCCCAGAATCACATCTAAAGACCAACACATGTCATAGAGTTACTGATCATGCAGCTCCGACACCCAAGAAGGCCACAACACCGACTGCCACCACCCTTAGGACCTTCCCCAGACCACACCTCTCCCTACAACCAAGGAGGCAGCGCAGGACAACGGACCTTCCAAAACGGCATGGCCCCTCAGCCACACAATAGCTGAATGTTGGGATATATGGCAACCAAGTATGTGTGAAGGACGCAAGTCACACATCAATAATAATGCACACAATACCAAGTGTAGCAGTGATGTGCTGGACAGACCTCACTATGCAGAGCACAAACCTCTCCATGTGGACATATACTGCTGGTACTTGTAGTGTTGTGAACAATAGACGCAACCATATTACCTCAAGCACTGGGGAAGATCTCAGTCATGTAGCTGTGTTGTCCCCCTCGGAAGCATAAGCAGAGTGGGCTGGTCCAACGTACGCCACTCCAGTGTAGGAGTATGAATAAATAGGCTGGGGCTCTGGGCGTGGTTCACTTGTGGGAAGGCCAAAGCGTCTGCAAGGGCGGCAGCCCTCACCCTGCCATGAGGCCTCTGCTTTGACCGCCGGCCTCCTCGACACAGGCCCCCTGCGAACCTAGCAGCACAGCACCACAGACTTATGTCTGTATAGACTACTGCCTTCTATCTACACTGCAGACAGCAGGGCTCACAATTTAGATCGAGTCGCAATTGCAGATGACGCAGTCCAGTAGGCAAGAGACATTGCTCCCAGTGCGGCCCGCCCGGACCACGCATCTTGCAGAGTGCTTCAGGTGCCACTAACTCAGTGCACCACAAGTCAACGCCATGTGGACTTATTAAGGCAGAATTAATTAGGCAAAAGACATTGCTACCAGTGCGGCCCACCCGGACCACGCATCATCCCAGGCTCCACACATGCTGGTTGCTTCAGGTAACACTAACTGTGCAGCTCAACTCAACGCCACGTGGCTGTGGGCCCTTGCTAACCACTGCCTATGGCCTACACTGTGGTCAGCAGGGCTCACAATTCAGATTGAGTAGCAGTTGCAGATGACGTAGTCTAGTAGGCAAGAGAGATTGCTCCTGGTGCGGCCCGCCCGCACCACACATCATCGCTTTCTGTGCACACGCTGAGCGCCACACCTACCACTAACTCTATGCAGCTCAAGTCAACGCCATGTGGCTGTGGGCCCTTCCTGACTGCTGCCTCCGGCCTACACTGTGGTCAGCGGGGCTCACGATTCAGATTGAGTTGCGATTGCAGATGACACAGTCCAGTAGGCAAGAGACATTGCTCCCAGTGCGGCCCGCCCGTACCATGCATCATCGCTGGCTGTGCACACGCTGAGCGCCACACCTACCACTAACACTATGCAGCTCAAATCAATGCCAAGTGGCTGTGGGCCCTTCCTGATAGCTGTCTCCGGCCTACACTGCGGGCAACAGGGTTCACAATTCAAGATTAGTACCAATGCAAATTGTGTAAGAGACTATAATCGGTTAAGAAAACCAAATGCTCCCAATCTGTGCAGCTCAAATGAATGCCACATGGCTGTGACCCTTTGCTGACTGCTGCCTCGGCCTACACTGCGCTCAGCAGGGCTCACAATTCAAATTCAGTCTTCATTCACTAATTTCAGAGTCCAGCAGGCAACTAACTATAATATCCCTGAAACCTACATATTTCGACAGTGTATTCCATAAATGTTTATTCTTTTGTTCCATACACCTACACTGCGGTCAGCAGAGCTCACAATTTAAATTGAGACATGATTTATTTATTGCAGAGAGAATTGAACTCTATGTCCTCAAATTTTGTCAAGAGGAAGTGGCTAAAAGCATTCCTCGATGTCTGTGCTGACTGCTGCCTTCGATCTACAATGCAGAAAGCAGGGCTCACAATTCCCATCAAGTCGCGATTGCAGATGACGCAGTCCAGTAGGCAACCGAAATTGCTCCCAGTGCGGCTCTCCCGCACCACCCATCATCGCTGGCTACTCACAAGCTGAATGCTTCTGATGCCCCTACCTCGGTGCAGCACATCTCATGGACCCTTTATGACACAATGTTTTGTGTATAATTTCACATCTGCTGCCCCTACCTCAGTGTACCACAAGTTATGGACCCTTTACGATTGAATCTTTTGTGTATTATTTCACATCTGCTGCCCCTACCTTAGTGCAGAACAAATCATTGACCCTTTTCGACTGATTCTCTGTGTCTGATCCAATGATTACTGTTGTACTTGTTGCCAGCACCAACCATTCCCGGAGGGCTGGCTTACATTCACCCCACACGCATCCAGCACAGACGTCACTGGGCATGTGACCCTGGTAATAAAAAGGACTTGAGTGCACCTGCCCGCACCCAGTTCCACTATCTACCTAACTGTGTCCATGTGTTCATTATGTATGCAAGATGCTGCCCCTGGGCCCTACCACATTACATTATGCTGTGGACAGCGTATGCAACCATGTTACCTCTGGCCGTGGGAAAAACTTCGGGTATGTAACTTTGTCTCGGTCATTGTACAAATACGTCCGAAGAGACTGGATCATTAGAATACTGCAAGGAGAGTGTACAGAGAATTTATAAGTGCTTGGGGATTGGCAGAGTGATTATATAAGTACATATGTTGGCGCAGCCTATCCCGGAACATGAGCTTGACTCTAATTGGCAGCCCTCCATGTGCCCAAAACTAAAACTTGAACTTTGCATGGCCCTGTATTGCTACAGCTGCAACACTCCACTGAATGTGCAATAAACACTCATATTCACACAGATGTGTCATGTCCATCACCTTTCATGTGTAGAACTTTGGATGAATGTAGGGTCAGTGATTCCCCGTACCTTCCATGTTGGCCATGTTGTGGGACTTGGCTCACAGAGTGACACATTGGCGCTTGTGACCTGGGTGACGGCAGCACTATAACAGGGACACCGCATCAGTTGATTCCTCACACAGCCCAGTACGGAGCCACGCCCATAGCTCCGGAGTCATTCTTCACAGCCTCACGCAGGACTGGCATACGCCAGGCCAGCCCACTCCGCTTACACTTACAGTGAAGGACAACAATGCTACATGGCCCATATTTTCATTGCAGTGATCTGCTGGTCACAGCCTAGTTGTCAGTACGCCACAGCCACTCCCTCACGACTGGTATACACCCACACCACACCCATCCAGCACAGGCGTCACATGACACATGACCCTACCAATAAAAAAGACCGGTCGTATGTGCTATACGCCATTTCAGAGTTGCTCACACCGGATGCACTGCGGCCGGCACAGGCACACCGGCATGGGACGGTGACTTTCGGTCCACTGAGGTACGAGTACTGTAACTGCTGAGCGGATGTGCAACCTGCGGCGATGCCTCGTCCCAGTGGTCTGGACAGCTCAGCTTTTGTGTGCCCTGCTGGACCGCAGTGTAGGCCTGAGCCATCAGACAGTGCAGGCCTACCGCCACGTGGCGTCGTCTCGCTGGTTAGATAGTTAGTGGCACCGCAAGGGCTGAGCGGGTGTGCAGCCTGCGAGAAAAACTGGGTGCACTGGTATGTCCTCTGCCATGGTGAAATCAAGACCCAGCACCAAATGTGAGACCTGGTGGCCTGCGGACCGGGGCTGCATGATATGCAGGGTGCCCTGTCCACTGGTTTGAGGCTTGGGGCTTGCAGAGGCACGTGGTAGGCCCTCTTTTCTACACGCAGGTTGCGAAAGGTGAGCAGAGAGGCTTGTATGCGCAGCAGTGGGTAGTCACCTTCGGGCAGTGGGAGTGGATGAGGTGCAGCAGTCTGAATGCACAGAGGCAGGACAGAAATTTAGGCGTGAGCAGTTGTATGTACTCTGCCATTACTGATTCTATACCACGTTTCCGATGAGTAAGCTTAAAGGGATCCACTATGTCCCGGCATGTGGTTGGAGACACACCGGTGGCGGAAAGGTGAGCTGTGAGGGTTTTGTCCACAGTGTGGGCACTCACGGTCCCTCTCCATCTCTTCCTTTCTCTCCCTCACACTCTTTCTCTTCCTCTCTCTCACACTGTTTCTCTCTTTCTCTCTCTCTTCCTCTCTCTCTCTCACTCTTTCTCTCTTTCTCTCTCTCTCATTCTTCCTCTGTTTCTCTCTTCCTCTTTCTCACACGATTTCTCTCTTTCTTCCTCTCTCTCTCACTGTTTCTCTCTCTCTTCCTCTCACTCTCACTCTTTCTTTTTCTCTCTGTCTTCCTCTCACTCTTTCGTTCTCTCTCTCTTCCTCTCTCTCACTCTTTCTCTCTCTCTCTCATTCTTCCTCTGTTTCTCTCTTCCTCTTTCTCACACTGTTTCTCTCTCTTCCTCTCTCTCACTGTTTCTGTCTCTCTTCCTCTCACTCTTTCTTTTTCTCTCTGTCTTCCTCCCACTCTTTCTTTCTTTCTCTCTCTCACTCTTTCTCTCTCTCTCTCCTTGATGGACGCATGATGCACAATCTTATCTTGCTTTTTGTCTAGCAGGCTGTGATTCACACATTGATGACCCCCCCCAACACGGACCTCCCACCACGTGGCGATGACTTCAGTTCCACTGAGTTAGTGCCACCAGAGCTGAGAGTGTATGCAGCCTGCGATGATGCGTGGCCTTGATACACCATCCTGGCAATCAAGACCCAGTCTGAATTGTGAGTTCGACTTGACCTCGTGTATGCATGGCTGAGGAAGTTGCTTCGGCATGTGGTGGACCGTCTTAGACACGTGCCAGTGGTGGAAGGTGAGCAGAGAGGCTTGTTTCCGCAGCAGCGGGTGGTCACATCTGGGTGGTGGGAGTGGATAGTGTGCAGTAGCCTGGGTGCGCAGGAGCGGGCAGACACCTCTAGACAGTGGGAGTGGATAGGGTGAAGCAGTCGGGTGCGCAGGAATGGGCAGTCACCTCTGAGTAGTGGGAGTGGATGGGGTGCAGCAGCCTTGGTACACAGCAGCGGGCAGACACCTCTGGGCAGTGGAAGTGGATGGGTACAGCAGCCTGGGTGCACAGAGGCGGGCAGACACCTCAGGGCAGCGGGAGTCGATGGGGTGCAGCAGCCAGAGCTCGCAGGGGTGGACAGACACCTCCGGGCGGCGGGAGTCGATGGGGGCAGCAGCCTGGGTGCGCAGGGGCGGAACAGAGAATTAGGCGTGTGCAGTTGTATGTACTCTGCCATTACTGATTCTATACTGTTTCAGAAGACTAAGCTTGAGGGCTGTACTATGTCCCGGCATGTGGTTGGAGACACACTGGTGGCAGAAAGGTGAGTTCGGCTTGACCTCGTGTATGCATGGCTGAGGAAGTTGCTTCGGCATGTGGTGGACCGTCTTAGACATGTGCCAGTGGTGGAAGGTGAGCAGAGAGGCTTGTTTCCGCAGCAGCGGGTGGTCACATCTGGGCGGTGGGAGTGGATAGTGTGCAGTAGCCTGGGTGCGCAGGAGCGGGCAGACACCTCTAGACAGTGGGAGTGGATAGGGTGAAGCAGTCTGGGTGCGCAGGAACGGGCAGTCACCTCTAAGTAGTGGGAGTGGATGGGGTGCAGCAGCCTTGGTACACAGCAGCGGGCAGACACCTCTGGGCAGTGGAAGTGGATGGGTACAGCAGCCTGGGTGCACAGAGGCGGGCAGACACCTCAGGGCAGCGGGAGTCGATGGGGTGCAGCAGCCTGAGCTCGCAGGGGTGGACAGACACCTCCGGGCGGCGGGAGTCGATGGGGGCAGCAGCCTGGGTGCGCAGGGGCGGAACAGAGAATTAGGCGTGTGCAGTTGTATGTACTCTGCCATTACTGATTCTATACTGTTTCAGAAGACTAAGCTTGAGGGCTGCACTATGTCCCGGCATGTGGTTGGAGACACACTGGTGGCAGAAAGGTGAGCTATGAGGATTTTCTCCACAGTGTCAACACTCCCTCTCCCTCTCCACCTCTTTCTTTCTGTCACTCACACTCTTTCTCTCTCTCTCACTCTCTATCTCTTCCTTTCTCTCTCACACTCTCTTTCTCTCTTTCTCTGTCTCTTCCTCTCCCTCTCATTTTTTCTCTCTCTCTTTCTCTTTGTCTCACTCTTTCTCTCTCTTCCTCTCTCTCACACTGTTTCTCTCTTTCTCTCTCTCTTCCTTGTATCTCACTCTTTCTCTCTTTCGCTCTCTCTTCCTCTCTCTCTCTCTCTCTCTCACTCTTTCTCTTTCTCTGCCTTTCTCTCTCTCTCACTCTTTCTTTCTTTCTCACTCTTCCTCTCTCTCACTCTCACTATTTCTCTCTCTCTCTCACTCTTTCTCTCTCTCTCTCCTTTGATGGACGCATGACGCACAATCTTATCTTTCTTTTTCTTGCAGGTTGTGATTCACAAATTATCGAGGGATGACACGCCATGCCTGTACCTACTTTTATTTTGTTGTTTTGTTTACATAAAATGTTTTATATGTAAATCCATAGATGACTGAGATTCTTATTTGTCCAACCTCACATGC
This sequence comes from Lissotriton vulgaris, assembly GCF_964263255.1. NCBI lineage: Eukaryota > Metazoa > Chordata > Amphibia > Caudata > Salamandridae > Lissotriton > Lissotriton vulgaris. Next base: position 53,000 of record NW_028252189.1, read on the forward strand.
ATCTTTTTCTTATAATTGTGCAACATTAGCCAATTTGTTACGTTTCAAATTCCCTAAGGTTGCTGTCACATTAGGTTTTGGGGGGGGTGAGGGTGGATGGCCGACAAGGGGCTTGTGGGGGGGTGTCGGAGCAGTGTTGGGTGTCCGAGCTGCATGATCGTTGGCTCCAGCGGGAGCCGTCATTACTTTTCCACACGGGGAGCTGCTGACATGCAGCTCCCCATGTGCAAAAGCAATAGGCTTTGGATTTCGGACGAGAGAGCAGGCTTCCCTGCTCTTGCTTCCAAATCCAAAGCAAGTTTGCTATGACAGGGCGAATCACCCCCAAACTTTCAGGATAGAAGCTGATCTGGATAGACTTTTTTTGGGGGGAGAATTTCGTGAAGATTCGTCAAACGACGCTAAAGTTATTAGCAAATCAAAAAATGCTTTTCCTATGGAAACTAGGTTCTAACTATAACTACCTAATATATATATACATATATATATATATATATATATATATATATATATATATATATATATATATATATATTCACACACACACACACACACACACATATATCTCTATATACGCATATAAGAACATGTAATTAATTGTGGAATGTAAAATATGGAGAAGCTGACTCCGAGACGTGGACCACCTCCACAAGGGCCATTAGCCACAGCAAGCAAACTGGTTCACTCCAGGCTGTAGCGAGCACCATTAGTTCAGTGTGGTGAAGCAGCTAGTGGCCCCCCTTATGCTGAAAGATGCTGGTGTGGTAGAAAGGTGCCATGGGGAATCAGTGGACTTGCATGAGCATTCGAAAACCTACCAGGTGAGAGGGTTATTTGGGAGGAGGATTTCTGCTCTCCGGCGGTTTGGCGGGGAAAGGTGTATACGCCGAGCAGTGGTCGTAGAGGTATTCAAACGTGTCTGCTGAAATGCTACGGGAGGAGGTAGTGGAAAAAATGTTCGATGACCAAACACCACAGCAGGAATCAGTGGTGTTGGCAGGAATGAGCAGAAATGCTAATGAAAGTGATATATGAAGTAAACTAAAGCTATGGCAAAGGCTCAAAAATATGGAACAAACCAAGTGGGTGGAACTCAGGTCCCTGACAAAATACCTTGAGGTCTGGTGGATCCTGATAGACCTGTGAATTCTAGTAGCACCCAGATTCAAAAACCTGAATTCAAAAATGCTCCATGAGTCTACGGAAAGCAATTTAGAAGCATCCCTAAGTCTGGTATGCATTCTCGATAAATATGTGGACATTGATGGTGTCCAGTTACAACAACACATTGATGGGCTAAGTGAGAGAATTTACAAAGATCCACAGCAAGAGTTTGTTGGAAAGTACGAAAAGGAAGCTACTGAGCATTTAAAGAAACAAAAAGAAATAATAAAAGCATAAAAAGGCCCATAAATTCCGGAGAGACAAATTTGATAATGAGCGTGGGAAGATATTTACATTCGCTAGATGATTTGATACCCTGAAAGGACAAAAATTAATTAACACCAATAGATCTTTGTAAGAATGTGGGGCAACAGACACAGAAACAGAATTAAGTTCATATACAAGGTACAAGTGGCAGTACCAAAGCAACACTTATTGAACAGTTGGATTTTTAAGGCAGGACATGCAACAAACCTTAGGCCCCCCGAGAGCCAAAGCACAGAAACGCAACAGCAGGAGGGACAAGCAAAAGTTTTGCAACAAGAGTTTAAATGTCTGTAATCCAAAACTAGACTATATGTTCAATCTGGTTTGGAGACAGGAAACAAAGGATTGTTCATTGACGAGGTGCATGTTTCAATCACCCCTTGGTATTCAAGTTGATCTAAGATCTCCCTGACTTGTTTTTTAGCTTCCTGGTTAACTGGATACTGCCTCTGAGCAGTAGGTTGATTTTTTAACTGTATTTTATGGTGAGGAGAAACCTCATCCCATCCCACATGATTTTTATATAATGCTGGAGCCTGGGCCACAGCCCATTTTCTGGCATAGGTGTTTTTTTATGAATAGGAATATGATTAGAGAAGGCTGGCATAATGATCTCTTCGCCATGTGGACACTCCCTGACAAATTTAGGTGGCCAGTCTTTTTCAGCTAGAAGGATGTCATAACCTTTAGATAATTTTTCCCAAAAGAGTGCTTTTATCTTCCTAGTTATATCCTCCTCTATTCGGAGTGTTACTTCATATAACTTATGGGGTACACTAACCCTGGTGTCAGCAGTTTCAACCTGAATGCATTCATTCAGAGCCACTGTCTCCAGATAATCTTTCAGGATCCTGTGATCTATGGTGACCTCTGCTGCGCTGTCCAGCATTGTCTGGGCCCACTCCCCGTTCTTGAGTTGTGTCCTCAAGATCCTCGGCATGTCGAATTTTTAGACTTGCTACCTTCTTTTTGGAGAATTTAGGGGCATATTATCAAGGGGGTTTATCTCTGCTTTTTTGGCTTTAAAAGCCAAGAAAGCAGAGATAAAATTATCTCCTTATTACCAAGCTGTCGCTAACACCAGTTAGTGACAGCTAATAGGAGATAGCGACCATCTTGGGCCCCGCTTTGCATGTCAGTGATATTTATCACTAATGACATGCAAAGTGGGCGCGCCAAGATGTTAGCGACTGGAAAAAGTCCCTAACATCGCTATCTCCTATTACCAACTTTTGGAGATATTCGCGCTAAGCGCGAATATCTCCAAAAGCTAACACCTGCCCTGAGCAGTTCTTAGCCATGTTATCCAATGGGAGGTGGATAACATGGCTAAGAGCATTTGCTCGATAATGCATGAATATCGCTGACTTTTCAGCGATATTCATGCATTGCGGCCGTTTTTTATCGCATTTGCGATAAACCTTGCTAATAGCAAGGTTTATCTGCGATAAAAATCGCCGATGTGCGGCGATAATTTTTGTCTCTAAACAAGTTAGAGACATAAATTATCGCTAGTTGTTGGTAATATGCCCCCGCGTTTTCTTATTTTATGGAACGTGTTGATCGTCTTTGGACTTCACGCTTTCTTCTTTTTGTTCTGATCGTCCTCTTCTTTCTGATTTCTGCGAGGAAGTCTGAAAGGTACGAGAGGATCAGTATCTTGATATCTGTCAGGTTTTCTTATATTATCCCTATTTTAAGGTTATATCTCTTTTCACAGTGCTCCTTTTGAATAGATCTACCTCTGGACTGATAGCGCTTCTCTTTAGGAAGTGGCTGTCTACTATTTTCCCATTTCTTTTTAGGAGTAGTTAGATTGTTTTTGATAAAAACTTTTCCAGGATTTTCTGTTAGTTCAGGCTTTACAGGTTTCCCTCCCAAACTATCTCTTCCTAGTTCTTCATAGGATTTTTCAATAATTCTGGCAAGTTCATACAGTTGTTCAGTAATATCGAATTCTTTTCATTTTTGGCATATTGCCACTGATGCTGCTTCACCTTTAATGTTAGCTAATAAGATAGCTGAGACCTGTTTGAAATCTTTCACTAATTTCATACCAAGATTCAGGGCTGGTTCTGGACCGTATTCATTTTTAATCTCTCTCAGAAAGTCTGGTATTACCGCCATAGACGGGACACCATGTGTTTTTGTGTAGATTGAAGCAAAGACTGTACCCCAAGTGTCACAGTCCTCCACGTGTGGTGCAATCCCCATTGGTAAACAGATTGTTAGAATCTTGTGTTTTTCATGAGGTGTACTATCGGGAAATACTGCCTCTATTTGAGTAATTTTCTGTGCTAACCAGAATGAAATCTGTTCCCTTTTTGCGGGCAACTTACCGATTACTGACTGTACAGTCTGTGGTGTGATTTTGTTTGTGTTTCCCTGATGAGGGGTGTGCTGTGGAATTCTTATAGCAGGTTGAACTGTTAAGGTCTGCATGACATATTGTACCAATTGTCTATGTATTTTAATTAATTGTTTTAGCTGAGCTAACAGTTCTATATCTGACATTCTTTCAATGTTAGGATGTGGTGTATAGCTGGCTAGTAAAGGCCATGTAGCTCCTGGTCTACCTAGTGGACCGAGCCTGGTAATGTGATTTTGATGTTGTAGGGCACCTTTAAACCAGACCTGATGCTCTTGGTAAGTTAGTGGAATTTCAACATCCTCGAAAGGAACGTATTACGCTGGATGTTCCTCCATCTTGTAGAAGTGGAACACATGAGTTGTTGGATTTGCCTGTGGAAAGACAATCCATGAATAGAATACCTCTGTCTGCCTATATTCATGTGCCTCTATGACAAATATAACCGTACCACCTCTCGATGATGGGCCATTTTCTATAAACTTTATAGCTATGGTTTTTCTCACGTTTTCCGGGATGATTATAGCATCAGGGTCATTTTGTTGGAGACCTTTAACGTCTAAAACCGGTTGGCCTGCAGTTCTTGCAGCTCCACTGCTCTCTTCGTTGCTATCTTGCATTTTTGTTGCAAGTTTTGCAGGAAAGGTTTCAAGGAAATAAAGATAAGGTGCACAATATTTTGGAACACTGTATCCTTCAACGTTGAACAAAACCAAAAACTAATACATAGGATTTTTCGTTCTACTCAGTTTAATGGCGGATATTTTATCCTTTAACCCACTTCAGACGTCTATTGGAGTTTTTACGGGATAAAGGGGTCTCTGTGAAAAGCACGACTGAGTTACTCTAGTATCTAGCGTTAAATTAGTGCCTTACCAAACGTTGGGCGCCATGTAGTGTAGTTCCTATATTCCCAATAGGCTCTGTGCATTGGAATAATAGATCCTATAGATTAGATGTAGGACTGAGGTCGACTAGGTCTCTATCGAATATACTAAACTTAATTGTGTGTGCCAGCTAGCTCAGAGGTCACTAGAAACTTTCTCGAATTCTCAAGAAGGGATTAGTCTCTAACAACCGCATAAACATGACAACTTTGTTTCCCCAAGATAAAATGTATCTTCAGAGTTGTGGAAACAATAGATAGATATTTCACTCAGTCAATCGTGCATGCTTCATTTCACTAGAGGTGCAGAGAAAGTAGAAAGACGGGCGTTTTCAATAAAAGGTTTTATTGAACAGTCTTCTTTCTCAAGCATAAGAAATGAACTGCTACAATAGTAAAACTGTTTGTAAAATATAAGGCGTACAGTATAATTAGTAGAATAAAATAATTCTGTAAGAGCATTGTATGGTTCCTAAACCATATATAAATACATACATAAGTAACAGAGGCTAAAAGTACTCAACTGGTGCTTCTAAAATACGCCTACTCTGGTGTACCTAACCTAAGCTTAGTACGAGGGAAGAAGTAAGTGAGGTGTAGCATACATGTAGTATTCTTTTGCCAAGAATCTGCTCGAGATTTCTCTAAGGGTCTAATCAGCTCCGTACCTTAGTTTAGAATGGAGAAGGTCAGTCACGGGACCCGATTTCCCAACAACCCGCAAGGGTAGCTTGGAAACACTGGAGCTAGATTTCTCGGCAGGAGAAAAGACAGCGTCTCTCTCAGTGCATCAACTGGAGGGTCGGCTTCCTTCGGCACTTGCTGGAGCAGGGCGTGTCGGGTAAGTAGATAGTCGAACTGCTCCAAACCACTGTGTGTTTGCTTGGGCGAGTGTGGGCATATTTATACCTTGAAGGTGCCGACTTTGACGTACAGTTGAATATAATAACGTCATCAAAGAATCTCAGTTCTTTGAAAACTCCATGAGTTCTTGGATAAATCAATACTCAAGCAAGGGGAAGTCCCTGACTGATGAAGGCGGGTTTTTCCAAGAAATCGTTCTGGATTTTCGGAACTAGTGGAAGTAGCCCTGCCCTATTTGGACTGCATGAGCTATGCCTAAATATGGTTATGATTTCTACGCCTATATAAGGATATGGTGATTAATACCTATGTAAGGGCATGAATCGGGAAACTTACAATAGAGTCCTAAAATGATACACAACAAAGTTGCAATTGAAAAATCCCAAAAGAATATGGAAGAAGCAACAGAGGAACAAACTGACTCACAAACTATCATAAATCTGTCAGAAGTTATGTTAACGAAAGCAGAGCATCAAATATTAACTTTGGGTCTATCACATTGTGCAGAAAGTTCCTTGAAATATGGACAGACACAAATAGATCTTGTAGTGAAGGCAGGGCCCTGCTTGCACACATTGCTATGTTAGCATAGGCTTATTAGAAGTTTAAACGCCATTTTACCTTTTTGTGGCTTTTGGACACAACACTATATGTAACTGTTGTTGTAAGTTAGACTGCTTGAATTTCTTCACATGAGAACGGCTTGTTTTCAACATCCCTAGACTTACATCGTGACCTTACTCTGCACAGTAAGTACGGAAGCCTCCAAGGTTACCATAACAATGTTAGCTGTTATTCGAGTTGATTGGCCCTTGCTCTAGACACAACATGCACACAGCTGCAGCTAACTAAAATTCTAGTGCTGTTAATATTGCACTGCACGCATGATTAGGGCACTTAGAGAAAATCCTTTTCCAGGGAGAGAGAGCTTTGCGGATCCTGATGTAATTCCCTTCTGCTGATCTTGGAGGTATGGGGTTCCCCATTCAAGCCTAAGAGACCTTCTATTATTATAAAACCAAGGGGCATATTATCAAGGAATGGAGTTAAAATTATCGCTGCTTTAGCGGCAGAAAACTGCCGCTAAAGTGGCGATAATGGGCTTGATAATATGCCTTTGAGAATTCCAATAGGAGCCCATGTTCTGGTGTGAACATGGGCTTCTATTGGAATTCTCAAGGGCGTATTATCAAGCCCATTATCGCCGCTTCAGCTGCAGTTTTCTGCAGCTAAAGCGGCGATAATTTTAACTCCGTTCCTTGATAATGTGCCCCATGCCCCCTAGTTCTTAGCAAGGGAGGGTGGTATATAAGGCACTCTAGGACCTGTTTTCACTATCATTATAATATGATTTCTCCTTTTGTGTTTTATTGAATTGTGGCAATGTTGATCGTAATATTTTTAATCATATGCCTGCTTATGTTAGCAAAAATACTGCATCTTAGAGCACGTCGTTAAAATAAACATTTTAAACTTTTCCGTGTCTCTAATTACTCACGTTGTGGACTGGTATGAGAATAAAACAAGAGTGTTCTTGATTCCCACCATTCCTGGGAGTACCCGAAGTCGCATGTTCTGGGTTGTCTAATCATTGGTAACTTTGCTATAGGACAGAGAGAAAATGAGACCCTAATGCTAGTCGGTTAGGGGTTCTAGGTACTGTGGTGAGTTTTTTTGTACACCAGAATTCACTGAGGTCCTGGGTCTCTGTGCACAGCTCTGTGTAGGAGCAGAATCCCTGCAACAATCTGTTTAAATGCATTTGCAAACTTAAGTTAATGAAGTGTTGTGCAGGAAAACAGACATGCAGACAAGCAGAGGGACAATATGCATCTAATATTGAACCCCTAAATCAAAGATGCTTGCAGATGGCTGATATATTACTGCTAAGTGTACTAACAGCTTTAGAAAATGAAAGTATGGTAATAAATTACCTGATTGCCACACATACAGTGATTGAAAATGAAGAATTAAATGTCTGGGGTCACATCGAATCACCATTCAAATCAACTTCTAAATTCTTGTCTATGCTACCACATGATGCCATTGATGTTTTTAACAACATTTTAATTGATGGGGTCAAAATGTTGGGCTAAAGAAACAGCATTATACAGTGGCAAAGAAATAAATAATATTGACAATATCATGCGCTGATCAGGAAATTAAGGACACGAGATGATGTTGTGAAAAATTCAAATAAAGGAGGCAATATTGTCTTGTATATAAGGAAGAAGCATTGTTGCAACTTAATAATTTTGAATGCTATACCAGTGGAAAATGGGAACACTGGAACAAGTAACGGCACAATTCAAAGCACAACTAATACAGTGACGCAATAAGGGACTACTCACACTGAAGGAATATCTATTCTTGTGAAATGAACATCCAAGAATGCCAGTTATGTACTTGATACTGAAAATCCACAAAGACCCGGTCAAGCTCCATGGTAGGCCAATTAAATTTGCTATTGGGGTAGTATATGAGAACATATCTAAGTTCCTTGATTATATTTTACATCCACTTGTGCTGGATCTGCAATTTTTTGGGAAAGATGCAGGAGATGTTTTGAAAATTATTTATGATATTCCCTGAGAATATAACTGTATCAAAATGTATTGTTTAGTTAATTAAAACCATAAGTATAATTTATCACAATAAAACAAATAACAGATAAATGAATTAATTTTCAAGAGAAGGTTAGCAATGTTAAAACCAGAAAGCTGTTAGTGGTTAAAGCGGCAGGCTTTATTATCAGCAATGAGAAAGATTTTAAACAAAAATTAAGAGTGTGATATCAGATTGGTTCCTTTTTTTAGTGTCTCATTATCAGATCCTTGTGGCGAGAAGGATGGTGTGGTTATTTGATTAGCCAGTCTAGTTGTTCTGTCCCTCCGAAAGGCTTGTGCAAACAGAAATAATAGGCTCAACTGTAATGAAGTGTGATGCATTTAAAACCAGTGCAAAAACTGTGCAAGTTCCTCAGTGTTTGAAGCAGGATGGAACCTAAGTCTTTTAATGGTTGGTAATTGGCATGTGCAAGCTTGTCTGAACAGGCAGGTTCATAAAAGTGTCAGCCAAGTGCTGCAGTTCTACTGGGTACTGTGTTCCGGGACAGGGACCGCTCCATGGAGGATTTTGTGTGGTTATCAGCTCTCCCTAGTGGTGATCCAGACTCTCTTTTGCCGACCCGTGCTAGGACTTTTGGAGTGACAGATGTATATATGAATAGTAGTGCTTCCTTGCATGATCTTATCTCATGTTGCATAAGGAAGGGCCTCAAATACCCATGTCTCTGTTGTGATAAGCTTGCGCAGCAGCATACAATGCGGGCAACTAATTTGGAGTGGTAAATGCACAATCTACATTGTTCCTGTGCCAGTGCCCAGTTATTCCAATGTGCCCTGTACTCCCTGATGAGTGTAGTCAGTAGCCTAAATGATAAAATGTTCTTAAATGCATGCTTTCCAATTGCTGATCTCAAGTATGGTTGGCAAAGAAAGGTTTAGTGGGATATTTCAAGCTCCTCTGCAACTCTAATGCATCTTGCCTTGATTAGGTCCAGATCCCTTGAGGTCTTCTTAGCTTGTGTCTTTACTTTGCTTTTTAGCTGTGCTTTGCTAATTTGGAGAGCCGTCAGAGATTTTAGATTCAGATTAAATGTTAAAGCGGCTAGTTCCAGGTACTTCGCTCAGGTACTTGTCTTGTCCGAGAACATTGCCATAAGTTCCCCCCGCAGGGACTCAGGGTCTGCCCGGCTCACCTGGAAGTAGTAATTACTTATGTCTTTTTTGCATGCTATGTCCATGCTTGAGACATTAAATTCCAGGCATATTAAAGTGTGCTGTGTGTTCTTTGGAATGCCAAATACCTTTTTGGATGATGATGTGTGGTTTTGCTCTAGTACCTCTGTTAGCTTTCCAGGGTAGGCAAGGTGGCCATAACTTAGTTTTGGAACGAGTTTGGCCCCGATTACTCTTCGTATTGCCTCTGCCGAGTGGCTGTTTAGCTTGTGGTTTAGATGAGATAAAGCATACATGGTCTTTGCTGCTTTGGCTCCTATTGCCTTTGTCTGCAGTGTACGTTTCCCTGAGTCATAAGCCAAACTCCAAGGTAGTTGTACTTGGAGACCGTGTCAACCTTTAACGCACCGAGTTTCCACTTGAGTTCACGTTTTAGAGGGCATCAGCCAAAAATCAGGACTTTCGTTTTTACTGCGTTTATGGGGAGGGCATTGCATTTATTCTACTCGTGTAATATGTTCAGGGCCCTCCTGATTCCCATTTGAGTCTGATCCATCAAGACCAAGTCATCCATGTACTGTATTATTGGGAATGTTTCTGTCCTAATGATGCTGGAAAGGCTCTGCCTTTTAATAGCTCTTCCCCTAGATCCGCTGTATATAGGTTAAATAAAGTTGGGGCAAGTACGCACTCCTGCTTTAAGCCTCTGTTTGTGGAAATCCGTCTGATGGCTTGTGACTGATTTTGACCCATGTATACATGTATAAGGCTGCCCCAACCTGCCAGTTTTTTCAACAGAATGTTACATCAATGCCGTCAAAGGTTGCACTGTAGTCGATAAAGCAGGCATATACTGAAGTGTTTCTTTCATGTGCCTTTGAGCCCAGGTAGGCGAGGGTAATAATGTTGTCGAGGGTTATCACATTGGGCCTGAATCCTGTCTGATAGGACAGTATGATTTTTTTTGTCTGTACTCCATTGTTCTAGTTCTTTTAAGACAATTTTTGCAAAGAATTTTCCATATACGTCGAGGAGGGCAATTAACCTGTAGTTTTCCGGCAATGTTGGATCTCCCTTTTTATGTATTGTGTAGAGGACGAGCTCTTTTATGCTTCCAGTGCAGCAGATGTGGCAAGGCATTCGTTGAACAGGTTGAGCATCAAAGGGGCCCAGAATGTTCGGTCGTCTTTGAAAAGGATCCCCAGTATGCCATTCGGTCCTGGATCCCCGTCACTCCGACTTTTACTTAGTACCTTTAGTACCTCTGCCCTAGTTGCTGTTATGGTGCAGTCCTGCATGTCTTCTAAAAGGTTCTTCAGCTGCTGTATATGAAAGGTCCTTGGTTTATCCTAGTCTACATATAGGTTCTCCACGTGGTGCTCCCATTTGGTTGCCGGAACAACGTTCTCCTTGCTATATGACGTAATCGCTAGATTGTTTACGTATTTCCAAAATTCGTTGGCTTTGCTGTGCGTAAGCAAGGAGAATAAGTGTTTCCACTGTTCCTGGGTTTCTTGATGTGTTTGGCTCCACACAATCTTTTTGTGCTGTCTTCTGGCCTCTTTCAGCTTGCTTTCTGTAGCTATGTTTCTTTCTTTTCTATGTTATTTAGCAGTTTGTCTGTACGTTTTTTTGCTCTCTACAATCGTTCTTGTTCCTGCAGTTTGTGGCCACCCAACTTCTTTTGGCACAATTTGGCGTTCCTTTTAATTTTGTAGAGTTAATGACACATGGAGCATGTCTAGCAGCCGGGACCATTGCCCTATGTTTATCGCCTCATGGGACCATTGACCAGTTGCAATGGTATGTTTCCAATCTTCATAACTGGTCATTGTGACCGGCCCCCATTTGATTCTTTTTGTGACTGGGCCCGTATTTGTTTCCTACTTATGGCTGGCTGGATTGCAGATGTTATGGTCCTTTGTGCTGATACTGATGTCTATGATGATCAGATTGTGATAGTTTTCATTCCTCCAAGGTACCTCAAAGGCTGTGCACCTCTTTGATAGCTCGCTACTTAAAAAGATATAGTCCAGGGTCGATGTATCTCTGTAGTGTGGATCATAGTGCTCCTGTCGAAGCTACTAGTGCCACTGACCCAAGATCAAATCCGCAAATGCATGCTTGGAGGATCGTTCTTTCATGACCTCCTTGGGATATATTGAGTTGGTCTAAATTGTGAGTGTTAAAATCGCCGGCCATTATGTGCTTATCTCATGGATGTTCATATATGTATCCTTTTATAAGCTTGATTGTATTCTTCACTATGGCCAATTTTGTGTCTCTTTGTGGATTTATGTATAAGTTTATGAAAGAAATTGACTTGGGCATTTCATCTAGTGCTAAACCCCATATGTTAACTACCTGTGGGTTCCAGTTGTTATTTGACCATTCTTTGACTTCCACTTGTAATTCTATTTTTACATAGATTTCAAGGCTGCCGATTGGTCTTTTGAACAAATTTTTCTTGTGTGTAGGTAAATGACTTATTTGTAACCGTGGAATAGGTATGGGAGCAGTCGACCACGTTTCTTGCATGCATATGATGTCACCCGTGTTTAAGAAGTCTAATGTTTTGTCATCTGTCGTTAGGGAGGACAGACCTGCCACGTTCCAGTTGGTGATCGTAGTGCGCTTCTTTTAGGGATTAATGATTTTAATTGCTTTCCATTTCCTTTCCTAAAGAGTTGACCGCCCTTTAGTCGTAAGGTCTGTGGGGATTTGTGCTTGGTAATTCTTCCTCTGTCCTAAGGTTTTCGATTCTACTGTTATACACTTATTTATGATATTTCCTGAGAATATAACTATGTACTTATATCTCTAGATATATAACATCACTTAATACCAGCATTTGTCACACAAATGGCATGAGGGCAGTGGAATATTTCTTGAAGAGCATACCACTAGCACTACATAGACATGCACAGATGTTATTGAAAATAGTGAAAGTGTGCTTGGAAAACAATGACTTTCTATTTGATAACCATCTAGACCATCAAAAGCGTGGGACCACAATGGGTGCCTGCTTCTCCCTCAGCTATGCCTGTCTCCACTTGGGCTAGTGGGAGGAGCAGGTACACGGGACAGTCATATAGAGATATGGGAGCAGAAAAAAGTTGTTTGGCTGCGATTCCTATGTAATTTATTTGTTATCTGGGAACGTAGGAGAGTGCTAAACAATTTATCAATATAATCAATGAGAATAAGCTACACTTGAAATTCATGGGTGAAGTCAGCCAGGTGAAAGTGAATTTCTAGTTGTGGACATATTATTTGCTAACACATTAATACAATAGCTACAAAGCTGGACAGAAAGCCAACCTCAGGTAATAAGCTACTACACACCACCAGTTTCCATCCAAAACATCTTATAGAGAGTATCCCGTGTGGAAAAAATTGTATGGGCCAAGCATAATTGAAGTCAGAGCACTGATGTACAAGCCTGTCAGAATGACATGATTAGGAGATTTAAATCTAGAGGGTAATCTGAGAGTGCCCTAAGAGAATCACAAGATTCTAGTGCGCTGAAGCAAAAGATTCCCTCCTTTTTAATTCTAAGAGCAAACATCAAGAAAAAGGGATGTGGAGACTGATTACCACTTATAGCAATCAAGGCCAGGAATTGTGAAGGCTAATGTGGAAGAATTGGGACATTA
>NW_028252190.1:0-128283 GCF_964263255.1 Lissotriton vulgaris
TGTGACGGCTTCTCCTACCTTTGCTTCTGTCGTCTCTTGTCTTGTCTTCAAAGGCTGGGGCTTTGGCTGGGCTTGGGTGGGTGGACGTGGCCGACACCGCCACTGCGGCTATGGTGGCCTGGCTGGACGGCAGCAGCAGTGACACCACGTCGAGTGTCACGAGTCCTCCTCTGCTCGAGCAAACAGTTCGTAGTACAATCAACGACGATGAGAGTCTCTGTCACCGCAGTGCAGGCAAAAGAGAGCATGATTACATCACTATCCGCTTTATATGGGAACCGCGGGGCTGACCCATCTAAGTCCAGTGCCGTCATTGGTAGCAATTTCGCGGTCTAGAAGAATGATGGCCCTGGGGGACCTCCCATCGGCTAATGTATTGGCTTGCAGGCTTAGTAATAGCAAGAAAGCTACATGGTGATATGTGGGAAAGTGTGGGCAGGCGTGCACTGTGCAAGTGTGAGTGTGTGCACCAGTAGCTAACAACAGAGAGAGACCGGGGGGGGGGGGGGTTTCATGTGCGCAGAGGCAGGCCCAGAATCAGATCTCCAATGAGTTACCACTTGTAACCATTCTCGTACCGCGCCCTGTGCTCTGATTTGACAGTGAGAGAGTGATCGCACCATAGTTTGTACTGCTAATCATTCTCAGCGCGCACTCGCGCATACGCTACGAATACGCTTTGACGTTACACGTCGCATCAAAGCTTCCGTGTGATGTCATGTTTGGCGCCCCGTACGTGAAAGGCGCAAATGTTTTTAATTGTTTAAAACATATATTTATGTATTTAATGAACATACTAATAGAATACCTTATGTAGAGAAGTGATGAAAATAGTTTTTTAAATTTTGAACAATCGTATATTACTTTTAAAAGCAATTATACAAATCGCGGTGGAACGTTATTCGTAGTCACATCGTAAGAGCGCAGTAAGCTCAGCGTAAGCGTACGGAAAGCCATGTGACTTTAAAAGAAGAGATTTGATTGGTTCATAATAGTTCCATTGCAACTGATGAAAGTTCCGTCCCATTTTAATCATTGTACTTTGACTTTCTAAGAAGAAGCATCTCTTCTGAGAATCCTGTAATATAGAAGGAAGATCACCATAATATCAGGAATGGACTCATATTCTAGCCATTCTTCAGATGGAGATTTCATTCCTGAATAACCTCCAAAGAAGAGGAAAGAAGCTGTACTTTGGAAGTTTTTTACTTTTCCAGAAGGGCAAAGAAAGGTTAATGCTCGAAAAAAAACCTGTAAAATTTGCCAAACATCTCTTTCAAGGGGTCATCCATCTAAAAAATACTCCTTTGGCACAGCAAATATGGTGTGACACGTGAAGAACTTGCATCCAAACAACTTTGCTTGAGCTGCAAGACGGAGCTTGCTGGACAACCCACCTGCTACTGCACCAAGCACATCAACTGCTGCAGCAGCATTTTCAGCAAGCAGTCCACACCCACGAGTTGATCCTGATTTTTGAGAAGCTAAAATTCAATGCATTTATTGCGATAAACTTTTGTGTTATGGGGAACAGTCTAGCGACCTGATAAAATGCAGGAAGCAGGAGCATCGCTGTCCTCGACCTTAGTTTTTTTTTTTCATTCTTTTGTTCCTGTTGGATACTTTTTGGGTTCCAGTTCCATTTTTTGGTTTCAAAAAAAGCTTGTGGACAAAACACAAAATAAATTGAAAACTAAAAACAGAAAAAAACAGTTCTTTTAGAACTACCTCCACTGGTCAAATAAAGAACTATATTTCTATGTTAGTGTATAAAAGTTGCTCAGAATGAATGTGTAGTTCATAAATGAATGAATGAATACATTACTAGTGTATGGTGAATGTGAAAGTGCAGAACTATAAGGAAGTGCTACAGCATAAATCTATAGGCTGTTGACCTATAGTATACTGAAGTACCTCCGAAGCGCTTGAATGTAACATATGCACATAATTATGTTGCAAGTCTATGCTTCAATTTGCACTGCTGGTGAAACTGCCTGGATGAATTTGTATGCGTTAGGGGTGGATTTACAACCTCTTGTGCCTCCTTTACACAGCTGTTGCATCACTTTTGTGATGCACTGGGGGTGCAAAAGATGTGCCATGGTATGTGGTATTTACAATGTGACGCATCTGAAAGGTGCATCACATTATAAAGCCCTGCGCCACAAGGAGGTGATGTCACAGTACACAATAACTGGCATATCTCAGTGGATGTAGCAGTTATTGTACATCTGCTGATTTATGTTTTAATGTAGTAAATGGATTCTTTTAGAACAGTGTATAGATAAACACATAGTGCTGTATGGTCACTACAATACTGAAACTGAAGTATGATAGTGTTTACTGGAAGTGTAAGAATATAGATTGGGGAATTGAAGGTATAAAAGACAAGTTTGTTGGTGCATAGAACACTGCATGCATAGTCTATAGGTGTTTGAAGCACTCCATGCTCTAAGGCACACTTTCACCATGAGTACTTGGGTACTGGCTGAATGATTACAATTATGCAAGGAGAGTGTAACGTCAAAGCGTATCCGTAACGTACAGAGGACGATTTACTGTACAATGGACGATGTGATCACCGTACGCGTACGGTACAAATACCGAGAAAAAAAACAATGAAAAAGGAATTATATTGAATTTATTTTTAATATATTGAAAAACTCATTTAATTAATAAAAAAAATAAGTTAGAATTTAGTTTTGTTATTATTTTACATTAAGAATATGAAATATATTTTTTTAAAAAATACATATACATATTTATAATAAAAATGTAATAAGTTAGTACAAAAAGAAAGAAATATAATAATTAATGTATTTAAGAATTATCATTTACAAAACCTTTAAAATTCACTGAAAAAACCATAGGTTTCACACATGTTATAGTTAGCTGGACATTTCACTCATACAAAACCTTTGAAATTCCCCCGTTATAGTTAGTTCAGCTAACTATAACTCGAGCGCCCGTAATGCACTGTTGATGACATCACATATTACATCACTCATGACATGATCAGTAACATCACTCATGACATCACTGATGACATCTCAAATGACATCACTGATGGCATCACTGATGACATCATCTTTGTGAAAGAGTGGCAGACCTCCTCTCAGCGTAATAAAACTTTTGATACACACATTCAAAAATAGAAACTAACATTTTCAAAAAGTGGAGATACCAATAGCAGTTACAACAACCTATTCAGTAATTCCACCATCTACATACATATCCATTCATTCACCAACATTCTATATAGTCACTCATACATGTACTCACTCATCATATAAACTCATACACCTATACATCCTGTTACACACCGACACTTATCCATAGAGTTACTCACACACATACTCACAGTTGCAAATAAACATCCATTTATTTGCATATACAGCTATACACACACAACTACACATACTTTTACAGAAACATACACATATTTACTCTCTTAAACAATCACTTATAGAAACACATACTTATTTATACAGGAACTCTTCCAATCTCACTCCCACATATAATCACTTATATACATTAATACTCACATATACTAGATTAAAACATATGTAGTTACTCATAAAGATACTATTGAGACAGTCATTCACTCACTAACACATCCATACACACATTCATCCACCCATACAGTCCTGCGCACATGCTGTCTTCAAAACATATGCAGTGAGTCACTCATTCATGCATCTATGCTCTAAGTAATGCTCCCCACTGAACCATACAGACACTCATACTGATACTCAAAAAATCAACTAAAA
The DNA here is from genome assembly GCF_964263255.1 of Lissotriton vulgaris. Classification (NCBI taxonomy): domain Eukaryota; kingdom Metazoa; phylum Chordata; class Amphibia; order Caudata; family Salamandridae; genus Lissotriton; species Lissotriton vulgaris. The sequence goes on from NW_028252190.1 coordinate 3,771, forward strand.
ACCCATATAGACACTCATGTAGCTACTCACCAACCCATGCAGCCACTTATAGACAAAGTGAGACACCGATACAGATAGTTACATATTTAAACATTACTCGCTAATACATGTATTCACTAAGATACACTATGCATGCACTCTTCTATGCACCTGCAAACCTGTCTTTTAAACATTCAATTTCCCAGTCTGTATCCTTACACTTCCACCAAACACTCTGCCACTGCTGTTTCAGTATTGTAGTGAGCCATTCAGCAGTATGTCCTTATCTATGCACTGTTCTAAAAGTGAAGCAGTTATACATTCAGCCAGACACTCTCCTTGCAGAACTGTAATCATTCGGTCAGTACCCAAGTACTCATGCAGCAAAGTCAGCCTAAAGGCATGGACTGCTTCAAACCCCTATACACTATGCATGCACTCTTCTATGCACCTGCAAACTTGTCTTTTAAAGCTTCAACTGCCCAGTCTGTATCCTTACACTTCCTCCAAACACTCTGTCACTGCTGTTTCAGTAGTGTAGTGAGCCATTCAGCACTATGTGCTTATCTATGCATTGTGCTAAAAGTAAAGCAGTTATACATTCATCCAGACAATCTCCTTGCAGAACTGTAATCAGTCAGTCAGTACCCAAGTACTCATTTCGCAAAGTGAGTCTTGGGGCATGGACTGCTTCAAATCCCTATACACTATGCATGCACTCTTCCATGCACCTGCAAACTTGTCTTTTAAACCTTCAATTGCCCAGTCTGTATCCTTACACTTCCTCAAAACACTCTGCCACTGCTATTTCAGTATTGTAGTGAGGCTGTAGTGTAGTTCCTAATTTCCCAATAGGCTCTGCGCATTGGAATAACATAAACAGCAGCGTAGACGTAGGACTGAGGTCATCTAGGTCTCTACTGACTATGTTAAACTTAATTTAGGTTTGCACCAGCTAGCTAAGATGTCACTGGAAACTTTCTTGAATGAATAGGGAGGGATAAGCTCCCCTGGCTCAGACAAGAAGGGATTCAGTTTCCGACAACCGCATAAACATGACAACTTTGCTCCCTCAGAATAAGAGTATATCTCTAGAGTCGTGTGAAAAGAATAGACAGCTATTTCACTCAGTCAGCAGTGCATACTTAGTTTCACCAGAATGCAGAGAAATAGAGAGACGGGCGTTTTTCAATAAAAGTGTTATTTATTGAGCAGTCTTCTTTCTCATGCAAGAGAAATGAATTGCGACAATTGCAATACTTAAAGTAAAGTAAAGTGCGTACAGTAAAAGTAGTATTAGGAAATAATACTGTAAAAGCATTGATATGGTTTCTTAGCCATATGATACTTTAAAATGGAAAAATATATACATACATAAATACATTGACTAACGTACTCAACTGGTGCTTCTAACTAAGCCTACCCTGGTGTACCTGACCTAAGCCTAATACATGGGAAGGGATGAGTAAGTAGCAGTTTAAGTTAAGTTGGTTAAGATTATTTTGCCAAGAATCTGCATCAAGAATTCTCTTAAGGGTTTAGTCAGCTCCGTACCTTGGTAATAGAATGTGGGAGGTCTGGTATCTCTCTCCTCAGGACTCGATATCCCAGCAACCCGCAACGGTAGGCTGGAAACACCGGAGCTGGATTTTCTCGGCTGGAGAAAAAGACAGCGTCTCTCTCAGTGCGTCAAACGGGAGGGGCGGCTTCCGTGGGCTCTCACATCAGCTGGGCTCTCTGGCAAGTAGATGGCCCCTCTGCTCCAAACCACTGTGTGTTTGCTTAAGGCAACTGTTGGTATTTTATACCTGGAAGGTGCCGAGTTTGACGTAAGGTTTGACATAAGACGTCACTAAGAACTAACAGTTCTTTCTGGACTTCAAGAGTTCTTGTTCAAATTAAAATAAAAGCAGGGGGGATTTCCCGGGCTGCTGGAGGCTTGGTTTGTTTAAAGAATGCGTTGTGCTTTCTAGGAGTCGATGTGAGTAGCCGTGCTGTGCTTTGGACTGCATGAGCTATTACTGAATATGGATCTGATTCTTATGCCTTTATCAGGATATTATTGATTATAACCTCACAAGGGCATAAATCGGGAATATCGAATTAGGGTCCTAGATATAAACAGGACAAGCCATTCAGCAGTATGTGCTTATCTATGCACTGAGCTAAAAGTGAAGCAGTTATACATTCAGCCAGACACTCTCCTTGCAGAACTGTAATCATTCAGTCAGTACCCAAGTACTCATGCAGCAAAGTAGGCCTTAGGGCATGGACTGCTTCAAACCCCTATACACTATGCATGCAGTGTTCTATGCACCTGCAAACTTGTATTTTATACTTTCAATTGTCCAGTCTGTATCCTTACAAATCCACCAAACACTCTGCCAATGCTGTTACAGTATTGTGCTGACCCTTTCAGCAGTATGTGATTATCCATTCACTGTGCTAAAAGTGAACAACGTATACATTCAATCATGCACTCTCCTTGTAGAACTGTAATCATTCAGTCAGTACCCAAGTAGTCAATCAGCAAAGTGAGCCATAGGGCATGGACTGCTTCAAACCCCTATACACTATGCATGCAGTCTTCTATGCACCTGCAAACTTGTCTTTTATACCTTCAATTTTTGACTCTGTATCCTTACACTTCCACCAAACACTCTGTCACTGCTGTTTTAGTATTGTAGTGAGACATTCAGCAGTATGTGCTTATCTATATACTGTGCTTAATGTGAAGCAGTTATAAATTTAGTCAGGCAATCTCCTTGCAGAACTGTAAGCCTTAGGGCATGGACTGCTTCAAAGTCCTATACACTATGCATGTAGTCTTCTATCCACCTCCAAACTTGTCTTTTACACCTTCAATTCCCCAGTCTATATCCTTCCACTTCCCCCAAACACTCTGTCACTGCTGTTTCAGTATTGTACTGACCCTTTCAGCAGTATGTGATTATCCATTCACTGTGCTAAAAGTGAACAACTTATAAATTCAATCATGCACTCTCCTTGCAGAACTGTAATCATTCAGTCAGTACCCAAGTAGTCATGCAGGAAAGTAGGCCTTAGGGCATGGACTGCTTCAAACCCTATATACTATGCATGCAGTCTTCTATGTACCTGCAAACTTGTCTTTTATACCTTCCATTCCCGAGTCTGTATACTTACAATTTCACCAAGCACTCTGTCACTACTGTTCCACTGTTGTAGTGACTCGTTCATCAGTGTGTAGTAATCCATTCACTGCATTAAAACACTAAGGGGCAGATTTACAAAAACGTGAAGCATCTGTGCTGTAAAGGCAGCACATTGCTGGAGTTGCATCACAAGCACAATGCAGCTCCAGCAAAGCTCTGGGGACCCTATGCTCACAATGCTGTACCAATCCTTACACCTGCTCCAAGCAGGTGCAGGATTTTGATGCAGCATGGGCCTAAAAGTGACTGAGTGAAATTTTGTAGATTTCACTCAGACACTTTTAGGAGGCATTCCTGCGCCGGAACGCCCCCCTTGCAGGAACGCCTCCTTCTGGTGCAGGGCTTTACAACGTGACCCATCTGTCAGATGTGTCAAGTTGTAAGTACCCTGCACCATGGTGCATCTTTTGCGCCCCGCACTGCATCACAAAAGTGACGGAACAGCGGCGTAAAAGAAGAGAAAGGGGGTTGTAAATCTGCCCCAAACTCTTACAAATTCACCCAGGCAGTTTCACCAGCAGTGCAAAGGGAAGCATAGACTTGTAACATATTTATGTACATATGTTACATTCAAATGCTCCGGAAGTACTACAGTATACTGTAAGTAAACACCTTATAGACTTACGCTGTAGTACTTCCTTATAGTTCTGTACTTTCACATTCATCATACACTATTAATGTATTCTTTCACTCATTTATGCACAACACATTCATTCAAAAAAATGTTTACACACTATCATACTAATATAGCTCTTTTTTTGACCAGTGAAGTCAGTTCTTAAAATAACTTTTTTGACTTTTTGGAAGTTTTGAATTTTTTTTTGTATTTCCTGAACAGTTTTTTAAATTTTTTGATTTTTTTTAAAAGAAAAAAAAGAACTTTGCAAACAAAAAAATTTCCAACAGGAACAAATTAACAAAAAAAATTAGCGGCGTGAGCAACGATGCTCCTGTTTGCGCCGGCAAATTAAATCAATTGATTGCTCCCCGTAGCACAGTGTTTCTTTGCAAAATTCACAAAGGATTATTAAGTCTCCAAAATCGGGACGGATGTCCGGATGTGGACTGGATGCTGCTGTGGCTGGTGCAGTCGAAGTGCTGGCAACAGCAGCTGGAGGGTAGTCCTGCAGCCTATCACAAGAAGCTCTTGCATAACTGCGAGTATGAAGGGTCTTGACGTGACAAACCATGCTTGCAGTTCCAAAAGAATATTTTTTGGTCGGATCTCCTCTTGATAGTGTGGTCCCACACACCTTGCAGGTGACCGTCGCAGAATTGACCTTCTTCTCTCCATCTGGAAAGGTAAAAAATGTCAAATTACAGCTTCTTTTCTTTTTGGCTGTACCTCCTCAGCCACAAATTCCTCTTCTGAAGAGTGTTCAGAAGAATCTTCTTAAAGTGCAGCCTTATTAAAGTTCTTTCCCAAAACACAGGAGCTCCAGAAAAGAGATGATTCTTCTGTGAAAGTCAAAGAAGAATGATTAAAATGTTCCAACAGTTGGAATAGGAAGTATTATGAACCAATCAAATCTCTTGTTTTGAAGTCACACGACAAACCCACGCGATTTGCGTAATTGCATTTAAAAGTAATATACGGTTATCAAAAGTAAAAGAAAACTGTTTTCATGATTATCTCAGATAATGTATTGCCTTAATATTTACATTAAATACATAGATATATATTTTTTAACATTAAGAAACTTTCGTGGAGTACGTGTACATGACGTCACGCGGAAGCGCCGATGCGACGCGGAACGTCAAGACCTATTCGTAACGTATGCACGGGTATGCGTACAGAACGAGTACAGATACAAAGGATGGTGTGAGCACCGTACGGGTACCGTACCGTACATTTACCACAAAAAAAATTCAACAAGAAAAAAAATAGAATTTATTTGTAATATATTGACTTTTTTTATTATTTTACATTAAAAATGTGTAATGTAATTTAAAAAATAAAATAACTAAAAATGATTATTACAAAAATTTAGGAAATTAGTAAAAAAAAGAAATAAATATAACAATTAATACATTTAAAAATTGGCATTTACAAAACCTATGAAATTCAATGAAAAAACCATAGGTTTTAGGCACGTTATATTTAAGCGTGGGCGTAAAATCCGTTTCGCGGGCGAATTCGTGGAATTTTGACGATTTCGCGATCCGCGAATTGTGCGCATTTACCCAATCATCCGCAAATTCGCAAGCTACGAATTATTTTGCTTGGTCGCGCTTGAAAAATACAATATCGCGTGCGCGGCATTGACTTAACGTGATTCTGATTACACATAGTTGTTTTTCTCCAGGTTTTGCGTGTGCTGCGCCATTTTCGATCTTGCTGTGTGATCTCGCGCGAGTTTTTCGAACGCAATTACGTTATCGTGTGCAGGGCGAGAGTTTGACAATGCGAGTACGTCATAAAGGCCCGCGACGGCGCGCAGCTGACTTCCGGCGGGAGATTTGAACAGCACGCGTTCCCGAAATTGCAAAAATTGCAATTTTGCACAAGAAATCCAACGCAGGAAGCATAAACCTTGTGAAAATGATGATTTTGATCAGATAACTCCTCAGATTGACATTTGACTGCACTTTTTGGTGTAGGAGTCCATTTTTTGGGGTGGGTTGGGAGGAAGGAAGTGCCTCAGAGTGTCCAACTTCCTGTTCCTGTCCATCAGGCTCCTCCCAGTGCTTTGTGCATGTACTGGTCACTTTTCATTTGGCTGTGGAGCTGGAAGGATTACTTTCTGTGACTGCTGCTGTATTTGAGGACTTTTTGGACTTTCCAGTTTGGATCACTTTTGGACTTGAGATTTTACAAGTAAGTTGGTGTTGTTTGTTTGGGGCATTGCAGTTGAGGCAACTACAGTTCTAAAACTTTTTTCACAACTTTAACAAAATATATATTGTGGTGGGTAGCCACAGTATCCAGTAGGCCCAGGGTTAGTCATGGGTGCATGATACAACTGTGTCTTTGATTTGTTTTTTAACTTAATTCTCATTTACGTCATGGAATTTTAGCTCACTGTTGTGTGTTGAATTTTTTTTTATTTTGGGGTGCCTGTAAAGCCTCACTAGCCAGGTGTAGTGAGTGGTGCATGTGCCTAGTCTTTATGTGGGGTGTCTTGAATTTAAACATCATTGAGGGCATGGATGGCATGGGATTGTGGTGATTTTTGAGTGTTTTTCAACTTTTTGGGGAGTTGTTGGGGCCTGGCCATGTGGGTGGAGGCCATTTTGAGGCGTGGTACAGGCAGGTCCTGGCCATATGTTGGCTGTCAAGGGGCCATTTTTAAGGCAGGCAGTGTGCTCAGACCTGCACCCAGTTTGCTTTGCTTTCAACCAACATGCCCAGGGGTACTCAGTGGTGCATGGGCCTAGTCTTTCTCCGGGGTCTCTTGAATTTAAACATCATTGAGGGCATGGATGGCATGGGATTGTGGTGATTTCTGAGCGTTTTTCAACTTTTTGTGGTGTTGTTGGGGCCTGGCCATGTGGGTGGGGGCCATTTTGAGGCGTGGTACAGGCAGGTCCTGGCCATGTACTGGCTGTCAAGGGGCCATTTTTAAGGCAGGCAGTGTGCTCAGACCTGCACCCAGTTTGCCTTGCTTTCAACCATTATGCCCAGGGGTACTCAGTGGTGCATGGGCCTAGTCTATCTCTGGGGTGTCTTGAATTTAAACATCATTGAGGGCATGTATGGCATGGGATTGTGGTGATTTATGAGTGTTGTTTTGACTTTTTGGGGTGTTGTTGGGGCCTTGCCATGTGGGTGGGGCCATTTTGAGGCCTGGGACAGGCAGGGCCTGGCCATGTGGTGGGGGTCAAGGGGCCATTTTGAAGCCAGGCAGTGTGCTCAGGCCTGCACCCAGTTTGCCTTGCTTTCAACCATTATGACCAGGGGTACTCAGTGGTGCATGGGCCTAGTCTTCCTCTCGGGTGTCTTGAATTTAAACATCATTGAGGGCATGGATTGCATGGAATTGTCGTGATTTTTGAGTGTTTTTTGACTTTTTGGAGTGTTGTTGGGGCCTTGCCATGTGGGTGGGAGCCATTTTGAGGCCTGGTACAGGCATGGCCTGGCCATGTGGTGGGGGTCAAGGGCTATTTTTAAGCCAGGCAGTGTGCTCAGTCCTGCACCCAGTTTGCCTTGCTTTCAACCATTATGCCCAGGGGTACTCAGTGGTGCATCGCCCTAGTCTTTCTCTGCGGTGTCATGAATTTAAACATCATTGAGGGCATGGATGGCATGGGATTGTGGTGATATCTGAGTGTTTTTCAACTTTTTGGGGTGTTGTTGGGGCCTCGCCATGTGGGTGGGGGCCATTTTGAGGCCTGGGACAGGCAGGGCCTGTGCATGTGGTGGGGGTCAAGGGCAATTTTTAAGCCAGGCAGTGTGCTCAGGCCTGTACCCAGTTTGCCTTGCTTTCAACCATTCTGCCCAGGGGTACTCAGTGGTGCATGGGCCTAGTCTTTCTCTGGGGTGTCTTGAATTTAAACATCATTGAGGGCATGGATGGCATGGGATTGTGGTGATTTTTGAGTGTCTTTCAACTTTTTGGGGTCTTGTTGGGGCCTGGCCATGTGGGTGGGGGCCATTTTTAAGCCAGGCAATGTGCTCAGGCCTGCACCCAGTTTGCCGAACTTTCAACCTTTATGCCCAGGGGTACGGGTACCGTACCGTACATTTACCACAAAAAAAATTCAACAAGAAAAGATATAGAATGTAATTGTAATATATTGACTTTTTTTATTATTTTACATTAAAAATGTGTAATGTAATTTAAAAAATAAAATAACTAAAAATGATTATTACAAAAATTTAGGAAATTAGTAAAAAAAGAAATAAATATAATAATTAATACATTTAAAAATTGGCATTTACAAACCCTATGAAATTCAATGAAAAAACCATAGGTTTTAGGCACGTTATATTTAAGCGTGGGCGTAAAATCCGTTTTGCGGGCGAATTCGCGGATTTTTGACGATTTCGCAATCCGCGAATTGTGCGAATTTACCCAATCATCCGCAAATTCGCAAGCTACGATTTATTTTGCTTGGTCGCGCTTGAAAAATACAATATCGCGCGCGCGGCGTTGACTTACCGTGATTCTGAGTCCACCTAGGTGTTTTTCTCCAGGTTTTGCGTGTGCTGCGCCATTTTTGATCTTGCTGCGTAATCTCGTGCAAGTTTTTCAAACGCAATTACGTTATCGCGTGCAGGGCGAGAGTTTGACAATGCGAGTACGTCATAAAGGCCCGCGACGGTGCTCAGCTGACTTCCGGCGGGAGATTTGAACAGCACGCGTTCCCGAAACTGCAAAAATTGCAATTCTGCACAAGAAATCCACCGCAGGAAGCATAAACCTTGTGAAAATGATGATTTTGATCAGAATAACTCCTTAGATTGACATTTGACTGCAATTTTTGGTGCAGGAGTCCATTTTTTTGGGGTGGGTTGGGAGGAAGGAAGTGCTTCAGAGTCTCCAACTTCCTGTTCCTGTCCACCAGGCTCCTCCCACTGCTTTGTACATGTACTGGCCACTTTTCATTTGGCTGTGGAGCTGGAAGGATTACTTTCTGTGACTGCTGCTCTATTTGTATTTGAGGACTTTTTGGAGTTTGGATCACTTTTGGACTTGAGATTTTACAAGTAAGTTGGTGTTGTTTGTTTGGGGCATTGCAGTTGAGGCAACTACAGTTCTAAAACTTTTTTCACAACTTTAACAAAATATATATTGTGGTGGGTAGCCACAGTATCCAGTAGGCCCAGGGTTAGTCATGGGTGCATGATACAACTGTGTCTTTGATTTGTTTTTTAACTTAATTCTCATTTAGGTCATGGAATTTTAGCTCACTGTTGTGTGTTGAATTTTTTTTTATTTTGGGGTGCCTGTAAAGCCTCACTAGCCAGGTGTAGTGAGTGGTGCATGTGCCTAGTCTTTATGTGGGGTGTCTTGAATTTAAACATCATTGAGGGCATGGATGGCATGGGATTGTGGTGATTTTTGAGTGTTTTTCAACTTTTTGGGGAGTTGTTGGGGCCTGGCCATGTGGGTGGAGGCCATTTTGAGGCGTGGTACAGGCAGGTCCTGGCCATATGTTGGCTGTCAAGGGGCCATTTTTAAGGCAGGCAGTGTGCTCAGACCTGCACCCAGTTTGCTTTGCTTTCAACCAACATGCCCAGGGGTACTCAGTGGTGCATGGGCCTAGTCTTTCTCCGGGGTCTCTTGAATTTAAACATCATTGAGGGCATGGATGGCATGGGATTGTGGTGATTTCTGAGCGTTTTTCAACTTTTTGTGGTGTTGTTGGGGCCTGGCCATGTGGGTGGGGGCCATTTTGAGGCGTGGTACAGGCAGGTCCTGGCCATGTACTGGCTGTCAAGGGGCCATTTTTAAGGCAGGCAGTGTGCTCAGACCTGCACCCAGTTTGCCTTGCTTTCAACCATTATGCCCAGGGGTACTCAGTGGTGCATGGGCCTAGTCTATCTCTGGGGTGTCTTGAATTTAAACATCATTGAGGGCATGTATGGCATGGGATTGTGGTGATTTATGAGTGTTGTTTTGACTTTTTGGGGTGTTGTTGGGGCCTTGCCATGTGGGTGGGGCCATTTTGAGGCCTGGGACAGGCAGGGCCTGGCCATGTGGTGGGGGTCAAGGGGCCATTTTGAAGCCAGGCAGTGTGCTCAGGCCTGCACCCAGTTTGCCTTGCTTTCAACCATTATGACCAGGGGTACTCAGTGGTGCATGGGCCTAGTCTTCCTCTCGGGTGTCTTGAATTTAAACATCATTGAGGGCATGGATTGCATGGAATTGTCGTGATTTTTGAGTGTTTTTTGACTTTTTGGAGTGTTGTTGGGGCCTTGCCATGTGGGTGGGAGCCATTTTGAGGCCTGGTACAGGCATGGCCTGGCCATGTGGTGGGGGTCAAGGGCTATTTTTAAGCCAGGCAGTGTGCTCAGTCCTGCACCCAGTTTGCCTTGCTTTCAACCATTATGCCCAGGGGTACTCAGTGGTGCATCGCCCTAGTCTTTCTCTGCGGTGTCATGAATTTAAACATCATTGAGGGCATGGATGGCATGGGATTGTGGTGATATCTGAGTGTTTTTCAACTTTTTGGGGTGTTGTTGGGGCCTCGCCATGTGGGTGGGGGCCATTTTGAGGCCTGGGACAGGCAGGGCCTGTGCATGTGGTGGGGGTCAAGGGCAATTTTTAAGCCAGGCAGTGTGCTCAGGCCTGTACCCAGTTTGCCTTGCTTTCAACCATTCTGCCCAGGGGTACTCAGTGGTGCATGGGCCTAGTCTTTCTCTGGGGTGTCTTGAATTTAAACATCATTGAGGGCATGGATGGCATGGGATTGTGGTGATTTTTGAGTGTCTTTCAACTTTTTGGGGTCTTGTTGGGGCCTGGCCATGTGGGTGGGGGCCATTTTTAAGCCAGGCAATGTGCTCAGGCCTGCACCCAGTTTGCCGAACTTTCAACCTTTATGCCCAGGGGTACGGGTACCGTACCGTACATTTACCACAAAAAAAATTCAACAAGAAAAGATATAGAATTTAATTGTAATATATTGACTTTTTTTATTATTTTACATTAAAAATGTGTAATGTAATTTAAAAAATAAAATAACTAAAAATGATTATTACAAAAATTTAGGAAATTAGTAAAAAAAGAAATAAATATAATAATTAATACATTTAAAAATTGGCATTTACAAACCCTATGAAATTCAATGAAAAAACCATAGGTTTTAGGCACGTTATATTTAAGCGTGGGCGTAAAATCCGTTTTGCGGGCGAATTCGCGGATTTTTGACGATTTCGCAATCCGCGAATTGTGCGAATTTACCCAATCATCCGCAAATTCGCAAGCTACGATTTATTTTGCTTGGTCGCGCTTGAAAAATACAATATCGCGCGCGCGGCGTTGACTTACCGTGATTCTGAGTCCACCTAGGTGTTTTTCTCCAGGTTTTGCGTGTGCTGCGCCATTTTTGATCTTGCTGCGTAATCTCGTGCAAGTTTTTCAAACGCAATTACGTTATCGCGTGCAGGGCGAGAGTTTGACAATGCGAGTACGTCATAAAGGCCCGCGACGGTGCTCAGCTGACTTCCGGCGGGAGATTTGAACAGCACGCGTTCCCGAAACTGCAAAAATTGCAATTCTGCACAAGAAATCCACCGCAGGAAGCATAAACCTTGTGAAAATGATGATTTTGATCAGAATAACTCCTTAGATTGACATTTGACTGCAATTTTTGGTGCAGGAGTCCATTTTTTTGGGGTGGGTTGGGAGGAAGGAAGTGCTTCAGAGTCTCCAACTTCCTGTTCCTGTCCACCAGGCTCCTCCCACTGCTTTGTACATGTACTGGCCACTTTTCATTTGGCTGTGGAGCTGGAAGGATTACTTTCTGTGACTGCTGCTCTATTTGTATTTGAGGACTTTTTGGACTTTGGAGTTTGGATCACTTTTGGACTTGAGATTTTACAAGTAAGTTGGTGTTGTTTGTTTGGGGCATTGCAGTTGAGGCAACTACAGTTCTAAAACTTTTTGCACAACTTTAACAAAATATATATTGTGGTGGGTAGCCACAGAATCCAGTAGGCCCAGGGTTAGTCATAGGTGCATGATACAACTGTTTCTGTGATTTGTTTTTTAACTTAATTCTCATTTACGTCATGGAATTTTAGCTCACTGTTGTATGTTGAATTATTTTTTATTTTGGGGTGCCTGTAAAGCCTCACTAGCCAGGTGTAGTGAGTGGTGCATGCGCCTAGTCTTTATGTGGGGTGTCTTGAATTTAAACATCATTGAGGGCATGGATGGCATGGGATTGTGGTGATTTTTGAGTGTTTTTCAACTTTTTGGGGTGTTGTTGGGGCCTGGCCCTGTGGGTGGGGCCCATTTTGAGGCGTGGTACAGGCAGGTCCTGGCCATGTGTTGGCTGTCAAGGGGCCATTTTTAAGGCAGGCAGTGTGCTCAGGCCTGCTCTCAGTTTGCCTTGCTTTCAACTATTATGCCCAGGGGTACTCAGTGGTGCATGGGTCTAGTCTTTCTCTGCGGTGTCTTGAATTTAAACATCATTGAGGGCATGTATGGCATGGGATTGTGGTGATTTTTGAGTGTTTTTTTACTTTTTGGGGTGTTGTTGGGGCCTCGCCATGTGGGTCGGGGCCATTTTGAGGCCTGGGACAGGCAGGGCCTGGCCATGTGGTGGGGGTCAAGGGCCATTTTTAAGCCAGGCAGTGTGCTCAGGCCTGCACCCAGTTTGCCTTGCTTTCAACCATTATGTCCAGGGGTACTCAGTGGTGCATGGGCCTAGTCTTTCTCTGCGGTGTCTTGAATTTAAACATCATTGAGGGCATGGATGGCATGGGATTTTGGTGATTTTTGAGTGTTTTTTTTACTTTTTGGGGTGTTGTTGGAGCCTGGGCATGTGGGTGGGGGCCATTTTGAGGCCTGGTACAGGCAGGCCCTGGCCATGTGGTGGGGGTCAAGGAGCCATTTTTAAGCCAGGCCTTGTGCTCAGGCCTGCACCCAGTTTGCCTTGCTTTCAACCATTATGCCCACAGGTATTCAGTGGTGCATGGGCCTAGTCTTTTTTCTGGGGTGTCTTGAATTTAAACATCATTGAGGGCATGGATGGCATGGGATTGTGGTGATTTATGAGTGTTTTTCGACTTTTTGGGGTGTTGTTGGGGCCTAGCCATGTGGGTGGGGGCCATTTTGAGGCCTGGGACAGGCAGGACCTGGCCATGTGGTGGGGGTCAAGGGGCCATTTTTAAGCCAGGCAGTGTGCTCAGGCCTGCACCCAGTTTGCCGAACTTTCAACTTTATGCCCAGGGGTCTTCAGTGGTGGATGGGCCTAGTCTTTCTCTGGAGTGTCTTGAATTTAAACATCATTGAGGGCATGGATAGAATGGGATTGTGGTGATTTTTGAGTGTTTTTCGACTTTTTCGGGTGTTGTTGGTGCCTGGCCACGTGGGTGGGTGCCATTTTGAGGCCTGGACAGGCAGGCCCTGGCCATGTGGTGTGGGTCAAAGGGCCATTTTTAAGCCAGGCATTGTGCTCAGGCCTGATCCCAGTTTGCCTTGCTTTCAACCATTTTGCCGAGGGGTACTCAGTGGTACATGGGCCTAGTCTTTCTCTGGGGTGTCTTGAATTTAAACATCATTGAGGGCATGAGATTGTGGTGATTCTTGAGTGTCTTTCGACTTTTTGGGGTGTTTTTAGGGCCTGGCCATGTGGGTGGGGGCCATTTTGAGGCCTGGGACAATGATTTTTTACTTTTTGGGGTGTATAACTGATGTTCCTCTGGCTTCCATTGCTTTTTAGGTGCACAAGAGAACCACCAGTGCCAGGAAGAAGTCCTGCAGCAGTGTGTGCAGCACAGCGTCACGTGACGTCACGTGTGGCCACAGACAAAACAACTCTGCAACTCGTGCAACTGCAGCCTGCTGTTCTGACATCTCAAGAAGATGGCCCCAAAGAAAGTTGGCCGTAGCGCCTCAGAGAAAAAAGTTGATAGTGCCACTGCCAGTAAGAAGGAGCAGAAGAAGCAAGTGGCACCACCTACCGAGGAGACTGGTGTGCCCACCGACCCCTTTTTTGGGAAAAAAAACTAAGCCTGCAGCAGCAGCGGTGTCCGTCGGGGACCAAGCTGGAAGCAGCACTTATGCTTCATTGGGCTCAGTGCCACCACGCCAAGTTAGGTCCAAGACCAACATGAGTGCTGCTACGGCAGCCACTTTGGTTGTTGAATCACCATCGACCAGTGATCTTGGCTCATCACAAGAAAGTACCATCCAATCAACGCCGGGTGTAACTCAGCTGACGAGTGTTCAACAACTTCAGCCACAAACACAGGTGCAACTAGTACAAGCGCAAGTACATGGGCAAGGAGAGGCACGAGTAGAGGCGCAAGTAGAGCCGCAAGGAGAGGTGCAAGTACAGCCGCAAGGAGAGGCGCAAGTAGAGCCGCAAGGAGAGGCGCATGGACAGGTGCATGGAGAGGTGCGACTAGAGGTTCTTGGAGCGGCGAAACTGCCTACAACGCTTGTTCCTCCAGGACTAGGGGCACATCAGGAAATTGCTATTCAAGAGGAGGTATCATCCGAGGAAGCCACTCCTCCTGATGTTGATCCATTGTCTTCCAGATCCCCAGCAAGAAAAAGGTCAAGGAGGGCTACTACAAGTTCTTCTTCAAGCCCCCTTCCTTCTGATGATCTTTATGTTGATTGGAACCCACCAATGCAGTCTGAGAGTGAGTTACCCAATGAGCCGACAAAGGTAGCTAAGCCTAAAAGGAAGGCTCCCGCAAAGCTTCGATGGGTGATGACGGCGAACAAGAAGTGGTGTCTTCTCCTGCTGATGAACAGTCTGACAATGACCCAGTCATCACAGGTGTCACTCCAGCCCCAGCGGGCATGCAGCAGACACACATTTTGACCCTATCCCGAATGGCTGCAGAGAAGGATATGGGCGGCGTGGCACTTGTACCACCACCGTTAACTACAACACCAGCACGACCTACACGACCTACAGCTTCCATCTTTTTTAGTCAGAAGGGCCGGCATGGACCTCCATCCAGCTCGACCTCAGCTCGACCTCAAGTAATGGTGCTGTAAGTGAACTACAGAAACAAATTCAGCCACACCAATCCTCCACTTCATCTGGCATTGAAAGTCAAAGTAGCACCTCCACCTTCAGCAGATATCACCAGTCGCCAGTTTGGGACTTCTTTACTGTTAGCACAAAGGCGGAAAACATGGTCGTTTGTTCGATTTGCTAAGCATGCGTTAGTCGGGGTAAACTTGGTACCAACTATGGTACCGGAGGCCAGAGAGGTCATCTCAAGCAACACCACACTATCGAGTGGGAAGCAAACATGAGGAAGATCGAGGAAGGCAAAAGAAAATGAAATCCAAATGTATCCCTTGATATTGCATCTGATGATGACGAGAATCTGATCGTCCAGGGGGGAAGTGAAGAAGCGACAGACATGTTTTCTGGTACACCCAGTTCTGCTGGCAGCAGCACTGCAGTGGTATCGCCCTCTACCCCTGCAACATCTATGAGGCACACTAAGAGTGTTGTAGAGACACCAATGCGAAAAACAACATCAATGGGCCTAACTGGTTTGAAGACGTCATCATCATCACGTGAAATGATCCAGCCCACCATTCGCGGAATGTTCTGGTCGGAGGCGCCATTTGAACGCAACCACCCAACGGTACGTCTGTATAACGCAAAGCTGGCTAAAATGCTAGCGCTGGACCTTCTCCCTTGTTCTTTCGTGGAAAGGGTGGGGTTTCTAGAATTAGTGGCAACAGTCTGCCCTAAATGGAAGGTTCCTAGCTGGTCCTATTTTGCCAGAGTTGCCGTTCCAGCACGACATCAAGATGTGCTGGAGGTGATTGGGGCAGCTTTGCAGAAGAGTGCTGTTCACACTATCCACTTGACAACAGACATGTGGACCAGTTGCCAAGCCCTTGATTACATGTGCATCACTGCACACTGGGTCTCTTTTGCAGGGGTTAGAGACAAGTCAAGTACAGTTGTTGACCTGGACACAGTTTTTCAAGCTACTGTGAAACATGCAACATTAGCCATGTTTGCCATGGAGAAAACTCATACTGCAAAAAACATTTTGGATGAGTTTAACAGTGAGGTCTCTGAATGGCTGCAAATAAGAAATCGCATAGTTGGTTATGTTTCCACGGATAATGACAGTAATATAGTTAAGGCCATGCAGGATGGTGAATATTTCAGAGTGCCGTGTTTGGTGCACTGTATAAACCTGGTTGTTCAAGATTTCTTGGAAAATGAAAACCAAGTCAAGAAGTTACTGTCTACCTTCCGAAGAATCTGCACGCATTTCAGCCATTATTTTAAGGCCCGGAAGCAGCTGAGGAGCATTCAACATGTACGTAAAGTGCCAGTCAAAGGACTCATCCAGGAGGTGGCAACACGTTGGAATTCAACCTTTTACATGCTTGAGCATCTGTTTGAGCAGTGCATGGTAATCAATGACTATATCTTTACAGTAGGTTCTACTATTAATGACATGAGGCTAGAGTTGGAGGAATGGCAGCTAGTTAAAAGCCTGAGAGACATACTTCGTCCTTTTGAGGTCTTCACGCGTGAAGTCAGCAGGGAAGACTGTGCTTTGAGCAAAGCTATCCCATCGTTACGCATGCTAGAGCACCAACTGAAGGAGGTGTCTTCAACGTTGAGAGATGATGGTGGAAAGCAAGCCGCATATCCGTTGGCGGAGAACTTATTAAGCCGCCTAGTTGCCAATGAAAGGCTACAAAAGATACATACAGAACAACAATACATTTGTGCCACTTTTCTGGATCCATGGTACAAAAAGGCAGTGGCCAGCAAAGCATTCATTCTATTTGATGAGGCAGATGTTTCAAAGTACAAAAATTGGATATCCGTGTCAGCCAGAATGGCAATTAGATATGCTTTGTCTGTCTGACAATGAGCCTAGGTATGCTACATCAGGTTGCTTTACTCAGTGGTGCCTGACTTGACCCTCAGCATGGCACTGCCTCAAGCTTTGGCCAAAAATCCGTTATGTTTGCAAAATTTGCAGTTTTTCGGTATTTCGCAAATCTCGCGAAAGTACAGAAAAATCGCAAATTCTTGAGGGGAACGGATTTTTGGGCCATGCTTGCGGCAGGGCCATGCAGACAGTCAAAGCAGGCACCACTGAGTGAGGCATCCTCCTGATGTAGCATACCTAGGTTCTTTGACACAGACAGGCAAAGCATATCTACGGTTTAGGGTTCTGTGCGTTTTACTAGGGTTTTAGGGTTTTTGGGTTAAAGTTGGTATGGTTCACGCTGATTCTAGGGCTCGGGCCCGATGCAGGCTCATTCATAATGATGTTGGCAATTTTTGGGGGAATGTGGTGTTCTTTGGTCCAGAATTGGTAGAATTTTGGCCTTTTCGGGTGTTTTGCGGGCGCGTGCGTTTGGGTAAAAACTAAGTGAAAACTAGTCGTAGACCTTCTTCTTCTTCTTCTTCTTCAAAGAGCGCAGTGGTTCGATTTTGCTCAGCCTTGCTGAGATTCTTGTGAATCGCTGGAACAAGTGACTGTCCAGCTGAGTTTCAAGAGGATCAAAGTAGTGGAAGTGCTGAAAACAGCAATGTTTTGTGAACAGCGCAATTTGCCATGTTTTGAATATACCAGTATTGCATGTTTTTGGGGTGCTGTTTGGGGGTGTTCTAGATTTGTGGGGGAGGGTGAGGGGGTTGGGGAGCACTGCTGGGATAGCATATTTTGTATTGGAAGTGATTTGAAGAAAATCCATGGTGGGAAAGAGGAGGTAGGGCCTAGCTGCAGAGCGCGTTTGGACCGATGTTGACTGGTTGGCTGAAAACTTTCTAAGTATGAGTTATTGCATTTTTGCTTTTTGCCTGTTTAGGGGTGTTCTGCTTTTTTGCGGGTGGCTGCAGGGGGCTGGGGGCATAGCTCGGAAGGTCTAATATCGGAATCAAGTGTTTTGGACCAAATCCATGGTGAAAAAGTGTTTGCGTTTTTGCTCATTTGCCTGTCTTTGGGATGCTGTTTGGGGGGCTTCCAGGTTTTTGTGGGTGGGTTTGGGGTCTGCCAGCACTGCTGGCACAGTCTAATGTTGATTGCATTTGTTTTTCAGGAAATCCATGGTGGAAAAGGGGAGTTAGGGCCTAGCTGCACAGCGTATTTGGACTGAATTGAAGGTAGGCCCATTTTTGCTTTTTGCCTGTTTGGGGGTGTTCTGCTTTTTTGTGGCTGGCTGCAGGAGTCTGGGGGCATAGCTCTGAAGGACTAATATCGGAATCAAGTGTTTTGGACCAAATCCATGGTGAAAAAGTGTTTGCGTCATTGCTCACTTGCCTGTCTTTGGGGTGCTGTTTGGGGGGCTTCCAGGTTTTTGTGGGTGGGTTTTGGGGTCTGGGAGCACTGCTGGCACAGTCTAATGTTGCATTTGTTTTTCAGGAAATCCATGGTGGAAAAGGGGAGTTAGTGCCTAGCTGCACAGCGCATTTGGACTGAATTCCAGGTAGGCCCGAAATTTGTCTCACCTTTTGCGGTTTTGCTTTTAGGCTGTTTGGGGGTGTTAAACTTGTTTCCGCCTGGGTTGACGGGTCTGGGGGCAATGCTATGAAGGTCTAATACCGCATAAAAGTGGTTTGGAGAAAATCGGAGGTGAAAACGTTTTTCCATTGTCAGGCATTTTGCTCACTTTAGCGTTTTCTGGAGGCTGTTTGGGGGGGGTTCCTGGTGTTTGTGGGTGGGTTTTGGGGTCTTGGACCAACGCTGGGTATGGATACTTTTGATTGCAAGAGGTTTGAAGAAAATCGATGGTGGCAAAGGGGAGTTAGGGCCTAGTTGAAGAAAGCGTTTGACACTATTTTAAATTTAGGGCTCGTTAGGGTTAGCAGTATTGCATGTGTTTGGAGGTTTTCGAGATTTTGGCAACTGGGTTCTGGGGTCTACTCTTGGAAAACATTTTGAGAAATGTCTAAATTTGGTTGCAATTGGTTTGAAGAAAATCCATGGTTGGAAAGGGGGGATTTGGGCCTACTTTACTTTCAAAGTACGTTTTGTTACCATTTTCCACTAGGCCTCAGACAGGTAGCAGTATCGCACGTTTTTTGTGGTCTGATTGGTGGTATTCTACATTTTAGCGTCTGTGTTTTAGGGTCTGGGAGCACTGCTGGAAGGTCTAATTTTGTTCTAAAATCATAGTTTACACTACACCTAGCTTGAGGGGAAAGATCTGCAAAATTCGCCCATACTTATTTATCCTTCAAAAGGAGACTCAGAGTACGCCCTTTTGAAACTATTGTACTGTCGATTCTGAAACTGAAAGTGTGACTTTTTGCACTACACAGCGTACGTACCTTGTATTTTTTTCTCAGTGGTGTTTTAATATCACTTCCTGTTTTTGCATCAACATTTACAGGGCGGCTTTCACCCTCTGCAATGGAAAAAAGGATGAAGTCAGGCTTCACATTAGCGACCCGCAATTCAGCATCCGCCAGGCAGGCAATTGACAGGGTGTCTTCTGGTCACCAACATTGATCGACGGATCATCAGATGGAATGGAGGAGTACCGCAAAGAAGAGGAATGGCTTGATGCATGCAACTTCCCAAATTCAACAGGACAAGTACAACAACATACAGTAACAGTATCCATTCATTTCTACCTATCTTTTAAGTAATGTTATTGCTGTGAACTTCTTTGAGTGCGACTCTGCATTTCTTTGCTCTCTGCTTCTAAATTCATCCCTCCAGCCTTTGGATAGTTTTACTTTGCTATTTTTCAAACTAATTTAATGAACAAAGTGTTTCTCTGAGTGCTGAGATAGGCAAAAACGCATAATTACTGCAGCCCTGTACTGTCGCATTCTTTCATTCATTAAAAAGTACTACTTAGTTTAAGTAACCTAACCATCCATTGAGCAATCAACTTCGTGCCTGCAGAAGTGCATGCACTTCCTTTATGTCCCTTAAAATATTTATAGATATCTAAGCGTTTGGGGGGATGAAGAATAATGAAGTAGTATGAGAGACGAGAGACTGGCGGTATGACTAATAAAGTCCTAGGACAATTGAATTCACTGACTCTGTGAGAGGCACTTACTTTTGTAAACATTTGGGCAATTACTTACACAATTTGAATCAAGAAGCCACTTAAGTTTCAGGAAAACAAACTTACAGTTAACCCCCCCCCTCCAGCCTCAACTGCAGTAAAAACACGTATTCTATGTTTAAGTTGAAAGTAATAATTATTTCTATCCCTAACAAAAATAAACTATCCCGCAAGACCCGACCCACCCCCCTACCTAACCCCAACAAATGTCCATGAAATAAAAAGTCCCCAAAGTCCAAAAAACCCAACTGCCAATTCCCACCCCCCAAAAGTCTTTAAAAAAGGGGCAAGGGACAGTCTCTCCTTCTCTAATGCCGCTGCCGGCGTACTTTTTGGGCAGGTGGTCATGCTCCTTGCGGAGGTTCTTGAGCAGGATTTTCAGTTTCTTCTGCTCCTGCTCAAGGTAGGACACCCTGAGGTTTAGGCGGTGCACGCGTGCCTTGCACCTGCTATGGGGGGCAGCTGATTTTCTGGCTGCTTGGCGGTGGCGGGTGGCGGGTGGCTGCGGTACCACGGCTCCGTACCGCTGGAGGCCTGCGCTGACTGGCTGACCCAGGGAGCGCGGATGAGGATGCAGCTGTCCCTGTGGATGTTGTGGTGGTCTGCGACTGCGTGTCCTCCTCCTCCTGGGCTACCAGCCGCTGATATTCCGCGACAGTCTCCTCCAGTTTCCGTTGCGCGGCCCGTCTAGCCATCTCCTTCCTGGACAGTTTGGAAGGAGCAT
This sequence comes from Lissotriton vulgaris, assembly GCF_964263255.1. Classification (NCBI taxonomy): domain Eukaryota; kingdom Metazoa; phylum Chordata; class Amphibia; order Caudata; family Salamandridae; genus Lissotriton; species Lissotriton vulgaris. The sequence continues at coordinate 24,320 of NW_028252190.1, forward strand.
CTACATGAAGAAAGAAAAAAATAGTCTGTAACCAATGCTCTTTAAGATTAACACAAAATATTCAGCAGAAAGTTGTGTCACACTAGAACTAGCAACTTGCAAGCACAGTACATAACATTTGTGGCCTGTATCTACCTAACCTCCCACTTCTTCAGCCTTGCTCTAACATTAGTGGGAGTTTCAGGAATCAATTGTTTGAGCACTATAGACTCAGTACATTAGAGTCGACTATGACAGTACACCAGTCTTCTTCTTCTTCTTCTTCTCTCTTGTTTAACGAAATTGGAACGTAAACTTCTGGAAGCCGGCATAATGCCAGCGCAGTCAACTTGCACGCCATGATGACACAGGCTTGCGTTACTGTACCAGTCCAGTACATGCAAGTGGTGAAGCTCTTACTTTTCTATTATGGGTGGCACTGAGAATACTCTGTTACAAGGGCTACTGACTTGTAACTTTCTCCCTACAGTGCCAATGACTACTAGAAAAGGAAAATGAAGAAGATAAATAATATGATTATCTATCCCTTCACAGGACATGTATTTGATTACATATGGGATGACTTTAGGTGCTTTGTTTTTTATTGAGTGAACACTGATAGGCCACACATTGTACTAAAATTATTAACAGAGGTAGTGAGTGGCCCCCGTAATCACCGGATAAATGCTGTGCTTGCAATACAAAGTACTTCTACTATTCATGGTAGTATTTGGAAAAATTACAACTTCTTTTCCTTGCCTTTCTTACACTGGAGCGGACGTGGGGGTGCGGTGTTACATGCTCTTCAAAGTAACACTTAGTTCATCCAGTGACCGTCTACTCTCTCTGCATACACATATGCTATCTATGAGTTAGATAGTACCATGATTCAGGCATCCATCCATTCAAAGTAAATGTCAATCATTCTTCTTAATGTCTCAAGTGGACAAACCTTACTTTTTCTCACGGGAAAAGAACATTTTCATTTTATTTTGGAAACCGCAAGCCATGCATCCGTGCTTGACTTGCATTTGAATTTCAACCAAAGGATATATTGCGCACACATACAGTTTTTATTTCACCCACCCGGGAACTCCTCTTTCCTTTCTCCTTCCACCCATCCTTGCTTCATTCTTCAACCGGACATGCATCATATTCCCAGCCACCTCGGGCAGCATTCAAAAACACATATCATCCTTTGCCAGTCATCATTACTTTTAACTCGCTCGTCCTTCCACACTTACTTACACCCTTCTTTCCCTTTTCGTTCATACCATCCATTAAGTTTATCTGTGATCTGACTTGGATTCTCGAAAAAACTTTCACAGCTGAGTTGAAGTCAATTTAGAGGAGGCTACTACCTGGTTAATAAAAACTTAGTTCTAAATTTGTAAGTCTTCTTAACAGTATAGTATACTTGTACTGTACAACATATACTACACCCGTGCAGAGAGCACACTCTGCAGTCTGCTATCTCAATAAGTAAGGAATATAATAGCTTACCACTGTCCGCCACTACCGTGGCATCCCCCATAGCAGTTTCCGCTGGCTGTTGCACCGCCTCCACCCCAGGAGTGCCCACCTCCGCGCTGGCCCCGGCACCGGTGGATGGTTGTGCCGATGTTCCGCCTAGAAAATACATTTCAGATTATTAGATGCCATATACACCACTCCCTAGTATTTTGTCTAAGAATGAAAAAATGTCACTACAACTAGACAAACAAATGTAATAGTTTGTGACTGTCTAGTCAAAACTAAAAATTGCACTTTTTTTCATGGAAGGGTGTTGTCTTGCTACACTTTTTGGCACAACTGATGAATGCTTGCTTTTTAACATGCACCGTTTTTCTCATAACAGACAGAAGCTTCCCTTCTAAGGACAAGAGCAACATCAGATCATCATCAGTAGGACGGAGTCAGCAACGATTCAGCACCACAAAGAAGATTTGAAGTTCCAACCAGGTGAGGGCTCGCCCACAATTAATGAGTGAGATCACTAAGCACTTTTCCATTTTCAATCCACCGTTTATGTTGTATGATGAACTTGATTTTATTAAATGTTATTACTTTTAATAAAGCTTTAAAACTTACATAGACTCTGTGGTTTTTAGTCATGAGTGAGTAAGCGAAAGGGTTTGCAATTTGCAAGCATGAGTCTGTGGCTCTGACAGTTCAGGACTCTGACTCCGCTGTCTTATGTCCTGGGTTGGATATTCATCATTGAGGATCAATCAACGATGAATTAGGGGGCTAAATGACTCTGTTACACTAGCTAGTCAGTAAGGAGATTGGGGGTTCAAATTTTGTTATGACTTAGGTATGTGGAAAGTCTAACTGCGCCTTTTATAATTGATAAACAATGCACTATTTAGTGTCCATAGTTCTGTTTGTGCAGAATTGTCCCTGCAACAATAGTAGTATGGATTGTCCTCCTATCCAATCAAAAAGTAAACTAGTATCTTATTCTTTCTTGGTGGTCATTGACAGTTTATTGTTGGTGATTGTCAAAGCATAATAAACATTTAGAAGACTTCAAAAGACATTATGGACAACCCAGAAGACTGCACTCAGTGCATAGAGCTATTGCTGAATAGAATGGGAGTTTCGTTTAACACCTTCTGTCAACTGTGCAAGCTTAGTTAGCTACACAGACAGACTAATAATAATAATCTAATAGTACCACAGGGAGTCATATTAGAGGCAGGATAATAATTTAGAAACAGTCTACAAGAAGATCAAAGAAGATGTAGGAAAAATGGAACGTTAGTAAAAAATAGGTACTCTAAAAGATAGGGAAGTATAATTATTAATATTAACACGAAAACTTACTGGGGCCAGCAGAGGAGCACTCGTCTAACCGATCCTGGCCTTCCTGGTCCTCGTCCGCCGGCGCCGCTACCTCCTCCGCTGTCCTCTTGCCCCTGGGGGGAGCTGATGTACAACATGAAAGAAAGACCCAAACATGGATGATTGGGAGAAGTGTGGCTCAATGATTAGAGCGGCAGTGGAAAAGTGTGGCTCAAAGATTAGAGCGGCAGACCCTGATGCAGAGGATTAGCCTGGGACCAGGGTTCAATTCCCCGCCTCGGCGGGTCTTGGGCTCAAAAATTCCACAGACCTGATAATTCTCGCCTCAGTGCCTATTCCAATCATGAAGTCCCACTCTGCAACTCTGGGCAATAGCTTGCTTAATCTCCACAATGGCCCCAACAACGCTAAGGATTCCTGGCCTCCACCTTGGGGTTGACCAGGAGTGGACGCCTCACAGGGAAAGCCAGGATGGGTTCCACAGCGGTATTCGTACAAGCGCCTTGAGACCCTTGCTGGTGAGTAGTGCGCTATACAAGTATCAATTTACATTACATTTAAATTGTTGTCAACCAGATCAAACATTTCAAAAGAACAATAACAAATTATTTCCGGGAAATAGCAAATAGACAACAATTGCACTACATTTATTGAGCTATCTGATGTGGTCCACTAGGATATTACTATTGCTGGATTCGCAGACCGTCGACTTGGAAAGTCATGTAACTCACTAAACAAACTACAAAAAGGTTTGACTAGGACTGGCAGACAGCACTACGCAGCACGCAAAGTAACAGACAAAGTCCATCGTGATTGCAGACCAGTGAGAACACTAAAATGTAAGTTTCCTACTACATAACCAGTCATTAAAATACTCAAACTATCAATCCACCACCACTATCTCTTCTTAGTGGCAGGTGTAGAAAGGAAGGACTGGACTTGAGTCTCTAGGGGCAGATTTACAAGTCCCTTGTGGCTCTTTTGCTCAATCGTTCCGTGACTTTTGTGACTCATCGGCAGCGCTAAAGAGGCGCCATGGTGCGCTATATATTAACAACATGAAGCATCTGGCATATGCATCACGTTGTAAAGCCCTGCGCCATCAGGGGGCGTTCCGGTGCAAGGGAGTGCGTTCCTGCGCAGGAACGCATCCTAAAAGTGGCTAAGTAAAATCTACAAGATTTCACTCAGTCACTTTTAGGCCAATGCTGCGTCACTCTGTCAAAACGCTGCGCCTGCTTGAAGCAGACGTACGGCTTGATGCAGCATTGGGGACATAGGGCACCCCGGAGCATTGCTGGAGCTGCATCGTGGTTGCGACGCAACTCCAGCAATGCGCTGCCTTTAGGGCACAGATGCGTGACGCTTCTGTGTCGTTTTTGCCCCATGGTGCGCCGCATTGTAAATGCGGCACACCATGGGTGGTGGAGGCGTGGCACACAATTACAGGCGCATCCCAGCTAATTCATTTTGAAAAGGTCTATAACTAGCGAAAAAACTAAAAGATAAATAAAAACTACTATTATGTAAGCCCACTAACTCTAATACTAAATCACCAGATGCATAGGTGTATTCTGATTTATTTTATTTTTTCACAGGTATATATATTTTTTATACACATTTTTTTGAACAATTTAAAGAAGATAAATAGACATTTCACAGATAGAATATAATATACTTGATAATCAGATAATGCTTCAAATGATGTTCACAAACACATCTAAAATTACATAACAAACACATGAATGAGCATGTGACAAATACATTTAACTTGTATCAGCGCATTTATCGAGTGATATGTTACACGGGTTGTTACTGAGCATTGTTATTCAAGAGTCGGGAATGTAGCGAATAAAGTTGTTTGTGCTCAAAAGTCTCGTTATAGGTCACTAGTAAATATGTGTTCTCTATCTCTCTCTGTACACTTCACATTTCCTTTAGATTATTTATCTACAGACCCTAAATAAACCTAAAGTAGTTTTTTCGTTTTACGGTATTTGTCACTAACATCTCTATTTTGAACATTTCTTTTAGATCCCCTGTTTGAACACACTTTTTTATGGCATTCGGCTTCCAAAAAGGGATCTTATTTTAAGGTATATATCGTTTTGAAATGTACAGTGGTACATCCTTTTGACTAGAGAATAGGTTATCAACTTCATGTTGTTTATTCCCTTCGCTCTAGATTGAGAGTCCTTTCTGACACCCTTATCTGGAGTATTACCCTGAATATCCAACCACTTCGAGTTCTGTATATCATTCCAGCTGAATCCCCGTATATATCCTCGCCATCATCATAAGGTACAGGAGCATTCGCGATGTATAATCGTAGCAACAGTTTAACTTCTTGAGCTTTATCACGGTTTGAAAACAGAATTACACTTAGATTTGCATCTTTTTCTTTTTCTTACAGGACTGTACATTGCGTCCTTTTATTTATATCAGTGCGTTACTACCTCCTCACTCTGGTGAGTATACTTCAAGCAATACGCACCATTATCGTCATTAATAGATGCCTGGGACATGTTATTCAATATCTGGTGCTTTATTTTCATTTTTATGATTAGTCTGCTCGTTTGTCTTGCTTCATTTATGACAGTTGTCTGCCCTTTATTCTCTCATTGTATAGCCACATACATCGTAGTGACCTCATAAATTAACTATATCACCAATTACCGCTTTTCCTCATTCTTATTAAAATACAGGAATGCGAGCCTCTGACGAAGCATATGTTTTTAAGTTTGAACTCCCTCTCATCTTGAGCTATTTTCTCACGTAAGTCACAAAAATATTCCCTTGTTTTGTTTTGTTTTACCCCCAGTGTCTCTCACTGCGTCTGTATCCCACCGGAGGGCAGTAAAAGGATATTAAGGCAAAAGGAACTGTGTTCGTGTGAGGAACCCCATTGAAGGGAAAGAGCTAACTACAGCTACCAGCATGCAACTCACCAGGGAGTGCATGCTTTTTGGATAAATATGGCTGGAATTTTTCGTCACTCGATGTTGGCCACCCTATGAAGAAGCAGCGTGAGCTGCAAAACGCGTCAGGACTTCTTTATGAACAGCTGCAATGCGTTGCTTCATGTGAATAAAAGATTTGTAATCGACTTCCTCGTGGTGAGCCGTCTCTGAAGTACCGGGGCGCTTGGAGGGAGGTTGTACGCCGCGGCCTCAACCGTGAGAGATGAACCACTCGCTTTGGAATGTGAATGCGGGGTTGCTGGCTGTCATCCGACATTCTGAATGCAGCACGAGGAAGTTACTATGGGAAGCTAATCACTGCGTCTGTATCCCACCGGAGGGCAGTAAAAGGATATTAAGGCAAAAGGAACTGTGTTCATGTGAGGAACCCCATTGAAGGGAAAAAGCTAACTACAGCTACTAGCATGCAACTCACCAGGGAGTGGATGCTTTTTGGATAAATATGGCTGGAGTTTTTTGTCACTCGATGTTGGCCACCCTATGAAGAAGCAGCGTGAGCTGCGAAACGCGTCGGGACTTCTTTATGAACAGCTGCAATGCGTAGCTTTATGTGAATAAAAGATTTGTAATCAACTTCCTTGTGGTGTGTCATCTCTGAAGTACCGGGGCGGTTGGAGGGATATATATATATATATATATATATATATTACCTACTGGCAGTCGCCAGTAGGTAGTTATAGTTAGGATTTTTTTCAATGCAAAATCTCAACATTCTATTGAGAATAACTTTGGCGCCGGTTGAGGAATCTGCCTGAAAATTTCCACACATTTGCCTTGCGGCGCTTCGGTCCTTCCCTGAAAGTTTAGGGGGGATTCGACAAGCGGGCGCCAAGATAAAAGGGGGTCCCAAAACGTGTTTTCCCCATGTTAATTTCCATAGGGCTGTCGACCTCACTTTTAGCCCGAACGGCTGAATGGATTTCCACCAAACTTGGCAAAACTGTAGGGACTGGTAGCCCGATGTGCCTTTGCTATGTCTCAAGATATGTGCTCCAGTGGATTTTGAGTAATTTAGGTTCTGGTACGCGCATCGGGGAGCGCTCCGGGCGTGCTACGCGACTTGCGCGCGGAAAGCTGATTGGCTCTTGTGTGTGTGTCTGTAAACATTCGAAACAGTCCGGAGCGGCCGCCATCTTGTGTCTCGGTAAGATCGAGACAAAAGAGGAGGCAAAAACAAAGGGGGAAATGACCATAAGGGGGCAGAGTATACCACCCTGATCCCCTAGGTTTGATGTGGGGGCCATAAAAGGGCCCCGCAGGGCAAAAAAATATATATTTTTTTCGATTTGGGCGGGGGGAGTGCCCGGTACGCGCACCGGGGAGCGGACCGGGGAGTGTACCATGGGGAAAAAAGAATGACAGAGTTTTTAAAAAATGTAGCCTTTTTTTATAAATTGGAGGTAGTTCTAAAAATAACTGCTTTTTTTTCTTCTTTTTGTTGTTTTATATTTTTTTAATGTTTTTTGAACATTTTGTACTTTTTTTGGCTTTTATGCACTATTTTATATTTTTTTTGTAATTTTTATTGGGACAAACAAAAAACAGGGAATTGTAAACGGCTCAACTGGAGCAAAAAAACCCAGGAAAAAACTAAGGTTTCTTTTTACAGTTGTGGTTGTCTCCAGCACGCTTGATGAGTTTAATACTTTGCTCTCCATAGCAAATTGTAGTCCCACAGAATTTACAAACTATTTTAAAATCTCCAAACTGGGGTTGGGTGTTTGGGACCATCTCCCTTGTCTCTGGACCCAATGGAGTCGGTTGTTTACTTTGGGAGGTGCTGGGAGAAGATTGGGGAGCTTTTCTGGTCAGTTCTCTGACCTCTGCCGCAGCATAGTTGTTTGGGTGCCGGCGTTGCATGTGGCGAATCATAGTGTTGTTGCCAAAAGAATACTTTTTGGCAGGGTTCCCCCTGGAAAGTACAGTGCCACAGATCAGACAAGTAACCTTTGGCGCATTAACTTTCTTGAGGCCCCTTGGGATTTTAAAAAACGCCCAGACAATGTGCTCCTTTGGCTTATAGGAGGTAGTATCTTCAGGCAGGAACTGCCTCTCCTCCTCCTCCTCCTCCTCCTCCTCCTCTTCTTCTTCTCCACCACTGTGGTGTTGGGGTGGTTCTTGTGGCGGTGGTGGTGGTTGAGATGCTCCTGCTGCTGCTGCTACTGTAGCCATTTCTCAGTACAAATAGGTACAAATAGGTCTGCAAAAAGGTCTTCCTCAGTCAAAGTACAAAGTGAGAATGAGGAAAAAAGGTGGGGGCTTTCATCATTTGGAAAACAAAACTGTCCTGAACCAATGAAAAGTGTTATTTTCAGGTCACATGACCGACGCACTTATGTTACGCGCCCCGGGGCGCGCCCTGGGACGCTTACGTAGCGCAATCGTATTCGCTCGGGTGTTTCCGGGTGCACTTACACGCGGCTACGCGATACGTCACGATGATGTTTTCATTCGCGGCAATAGCGCAAACAGGACGCTCACTCTATGTGCACCGGGGCGCGCCGCAAGACTGCGCTTTCCAGTGCGCACACCGGTACGCGCACCGGGAGCGCTCCAGGGCAACATATAAAGAATAGTATTACATAAATATACAATATAGGATTCATTATAAAAAATATTATATTTGATAGTAATAGAAATTTGCTATTAACCCTTTCGATGCTCATGACGAGCTCAGCTCGTCATGATGCACGGTTGAGCTGTGCTGATGACGAGCTGAGCTCGTCATGAAATGATGGCATTACGAAAAAGTCAGCATAGGAGGGGAAAACACCTAGCAGCCAAGGTGTTAAAAAACCTTTGAAATATCACTGAAAAAAACATAGGTTTGAGGCCCTATGTATAGTTAGGAATTAGCATTTAAAAAAACCTATGAAATTCACTGAAAAAACCATAGGTTTCACACCAGTTATAGTTAGGAATTAGCATTTAAAAAACCTATTAAATTCACTGAAAAAACCATAGGTTTGACACCAGTTATAGTTAGCTGGAAATTTTACTGACATAAAACCATTGAAATTCCCACGTTATAGTTAGTTGGACTCACTATAACTTGCGCGCCTTCAATGCACTGCTGATGACGTCACATATTACATCACTCATGACATGGTCAGTGACATCACTCATGACATCACTGATGACATCATCAAGAGAATGTGTGTCTTTCTGAAAAATAAATATGTTTTATATATGTATTTGTAAAGGTCAATGGAAGAATACATTTTTAAATAAGTGTCTAAATGGATGTTTTAAAAAAAAAATGATTGGTTAACTGGCTTATTAAGTATATCTATGTGAATACATATATTAGCGAGTAATGTTTAAATATTTGAAATATATGTATCAGTGTTTCACTTTGTGTATAAGTGGCTGCATGGGTTGGTGAGTAGCTACATGTGAATACATATATATATATATAACCTACTGGCTGTCACCAGTAGGTAGTTATAGTTAGGACCTAGTTTCCATAGGAAAAGCATTTATTGTTTTCCCAATAACTTTGGCCCCAGATTATGAATCTTCGCAAAATTTTTAAAACTCCTGGGGTGTTCCGGTCAGCTCCTATTCTGAAAGGGGTTATTCGGTAAGCAGGGGCCAAGTAAAAAGGGGGATCCCAAAACGTGCTTTTTCCATGCTATTTTTCATAGAAAACTTTAAACACGGCTACAGCCCTGAATGGAATTACACCAAATTTGGCAAAAATGTAGCCCTTGTTTCAGAAAGAACTCTTTTTGTTAAACGGTGTAAATCCATTCAGTAGTTGCTGAGAAATAAAAAAAAGAGGTTGGAAAATGAATTTCCCATAGGAAACTTTAGGCACAGCAACAGCTCGAACTCCGATATATAGAGGCGCGGTGGAGCCGCAGACCCTCCTGACCACAAGCTTTATTCTAATTGGCTGTCAACACTCCAATTACAAAAAGGAGCTACTGGGGTACAGAACAGGTCATCCCCCACAAAATGCATTCACATTCCTGGACCTGTTCACTTGGTGAATCTACTACTCAAATCCTAACCAATCTGTTATAGTATCTCAAACAATCTGTTGGGCCAGCGGTTAGTCATATACCGTCTGTGCTATTAGAATGTGGGTCACCATTTTTTAAAAAAAGTTCTAAAATTGATCTGATGCGTTGGTTTTAGCTAATATCTCCCACAATCGTACCCATCCCCTCATGTGATATGATCACGCTACAGATGGACAACACAACTGTGAGAATGAAGAAAAAATGTGAAAGGGTGTTGGTGGTGCCTCACGGAACTAACACCATGGGAGTGAGCAGAAAGGTACTCGCCTGCTTCCTCAGGTTCTCATCATTAGCAACCACCAACCCCCAAAAAACTGTGTTAAAGTGAGTGAAAGAAAGAAAAAAGAAAGACAAGGTGCTAGGATGTAATATCAAATGCTGCCCATGCACCAGACAGTTAGTTTCAGTGTGCGGCCGAGTTAACCCAGAAATTGGGACTGCGGGGTCCACACTATAACTCCGCCCATCCAAGTTAAAACCAAGCTAGATCACACTGACTGTTCAATTTTATTCACGGCTGTGTCTGCTCATTAAAAGCCGACATGTTTCATTGCCAGGGGGAAACAACTCACAGCAATTTATTCAGGGAGTGGGTCAATCACTCCACCCAGCACCAGTATATGTCTATTTTGGTATTCTGGGATATAGCCCCTCGTGGGCATACCTTTACCTTTATGCACATGTGAGTGTGTGCATCTTCACTGTTTCACTTGCTCCCACAGTCTTTGCCTCCATCAATCGTGACAGCGTCGGTGACCGGTGTAGGAGAGTAGGGTCTGCTATCCTATGGTCACCCCAAATTTTTGCTTTTTGCTTCACTGGTTTATGACTTAATGTGGCTGTGGGCCTTCTAATCAGACCCACAGCCTGCTGTTCTCTCTCTAAATTACTGCCAATGCACTTTAGGTGCATTACGAATTGGAACTGGTTCACCTTATTGGCCCCTGTAACAGTGTACCCTAGGTACCCAGGGCATAGGTGTTTCCAAGGCCTACCAGGGGCTGCAGCATGTATTGTGCCACCCCTGGCCTGGCCTCCATATTTGACACAACTGGCTGATCACTCAGCTGGGGTAAGTTGGTGTAATCACCTCTTACTTAGATATAGTATCCCTATGTCTAACCTTAAACTGGACACATATGTTCCTATCAGCCACTCCTATGGAAGGCCTCTTCAATCCTGGAGGCAGAGTGCTTGGAAATATGTGAGATGGTGCTCTAGCATGAGCTGAGCCTGTCTGCAGCTGTCAGGAACCACTCCCTAAGCTGTTACGGGATATTGCCATACCATATACTCTTAAGTACATTATAATCCTCGCGGTTAAATGCTATCTTTGGTTTGGCTTTATCAAAACATGTCGAGTAAGGTGTCATACGAATTGGAATACTATTCCCTCGACAGTTCTGTCGACGGGGATAGCATTCCACCCTTCTAGAGGGACACAACATGTGTGTAGCCTTAACCCCGATTAAAGTTAACCAGAGCCTCAGCATCACAAAATGGATGCTGCCACCACAGACACGAGTCTGGCCTCCTGCTGCTGACCGAAACTCAGCAGATGGTGGCCTGGACAAAGGGTTTCCTGCCTTGGGAGGTGCGAGCACCACCCCAGACAGGGTTTTGTGTATTGGGTAGGACAGGGCTGAATAGAATCAGATATGACCGGGCACACAAGGTGTCCCCGTGCATAAGCCAGTCCAAACCGGTCCTGGGACTTTCCAGACCCAGGCCTGGTGAGGAGCTGGACAAAGGAAAGGGGGTGTAACCACCCCCCTTCCTGGTTCCTCCCAGAGGAGGGACCTAGTAGGTGATCCACCCCTCAGATTGGGAATAAGAGTGGGAGCAGTGCCATTGCACAGCATATCATCCTGTATCAACTTGAAATAAAGAAGAAGACTGGACTTCGACATTCTGCTGCTCAGAAGACTGAAGAGAATCTCCCTTGTGGCCTAGAAGTGGCCACCCTGTAAATACAGGTACCAACCAGCAACTCGACATCTGCTTTGCCGCCACCTCCCGCCAGAGCCCGAGCCCAGAGCCCGACAAGAATCAGACTCCCAGACTTCTCACAGCCCGATCCACAGTCCCTGCAAAGAAGGGACCCGTGGAGGCACCGAGTGACATGGGACCAGACCTCTTGGAAGACACCCGAAAAGCTGACTGCAAAGCAACCGAGGCATCCTCGACGTTGTGCTTTGGAGACTGAGAACCCCCACCACCGAGCAGCACTTGCACCGAAGATCAGCCCCCCAGCATCTCCACGATCTGCGTGGGGCTCTTTTGCATTGTGCCACTCGACGCGCCATCCCAGCCACTAGCCACATGGTCAGCGGCCATCTTGGTGACAAAACCGACAAACTACACAGCGGGTCTGGTTGCTCCAGACTTGCCCAAGCTCCTGTGAAAAGGAGCACTCGCTCTAACCTTGCTGGTCCGAGTGTTAAGCCTTTTTCGACTCCTGCATGGCTTGCATTAGCCAAGTCATGTTTGCTTCGATCAAGTTGCTGACACCGCCAACAGCGAGAAGCCTGGGTGGGACAGCTCGTGACCGACTCCTGGACGTCCTCGACCCCCGGTGTCCACGTGGCTGCAGAGAGAAGCTACACTTCAACGCCTGTTTGCACCCGACATCGCCTGGTTCGAATCTGGTTCCACGGTAGTCACTGGCTAGTGACTTTGAACATTGTCCCCTCTGCTTTCAGGTCTTCACAACTTCAGATCCACCCTTGGATCCACCGGAACTCTTCACATCGAGCCGCCTGCAGCATCTTCAGCTCCAAGCACCATCGACCAGCGTGACGAAACCCGACACTACTACGACCCTGTGCACCCGCTTCCTGTGGGTGAGGTAACTCAGCTCCGCCGGTGTTCCTACACTGGTACACATCTCAAGGGCCTGTGTCTTAAGTTTCAGCGTTCTAGGTCACTTGGAAGGTTCCGAACTAACTAACTTTGTACTTTTTACGCACCATAGACTTTACATTGGTGAGTGCGTGCACTTTAAACACTGCACCCGAGTCCCGCGGGCCTTTCCCGACTTAATCACTATTAGTCTCGAATAGCTCCAGCGATTCCCAAGGCCCTAGGCCTGTTTCCTTTCCGATTGGTATCTCTTATACCACTTTCTTAGTATATGGTTTAGGTGGCCCCTAGGGCTCATCCATATTGTGCAACTTTTGTGTATTTTAAACTGTCTTGTGATTTAACGCTTGTGCTTCTGTGCTCATAAAGAGTCCAGGGGATTTTTTAGTTAATAAATCAATATATATTTTCAATATATATCTGTGTGGTGTCCTTTCATTAGGTATTCAAGGGGGTTGTGTATGGTAATACAGCTGGCTTCACATGCCTTTCAGAGTTTAGCCTAAGACTGCTTTGTCCACGTTACCACTAGGATAACTGGTCTACAAGGTTTAATTACAACCAATCATCATAAGGGTTGCTTGGCATGGTACAAAGTGATCACTAGAATTAGTGAGCATTATATACCAGGCCAACTTCTCACATTGGTGAGCAGCGGATTGGGATCTGAGCTTGCTGTTGTTTTACCATTACAATCTTTGAGATTATCATTTGAACGATCATACAGGTACCTGCTAGGTACATATAAAACAAGACTAGTATACTTAAGTTCTACTGAACTTAGTTGTTGTAGAGCAAAGGGAGTAGCACACCCTGACTACAACTACTAGATAGGTTTAGTAGGTAAACACCAGTGTAGGTAGATTGCAACACATCCACCCACACTAGAGCAATGTCTGGAGCAGAGGGTTCCACTGGGAACTGCATCCCTGTTGAGAGTGACCCTCCAAGGGCACCATCCAAATTTGCTATTTTCTCCTTTAAGGAACTAAGACAGCTTTGTGTCTTAAGGGGTCTGAAGACAGGGCCTTCCCCTACTACAGACCACCTAAGAGAGCTCTTAGACCAGTCTGAGACTCTAAAGCCCTCTAAGGCAGACCCCACTGGAAATGCTGAAGGAGGCCATCCTTCAGAGGATGACACTGTAGACACCCCTGTCCCTATCATCCTGGTAGATGAGGAAGCCCCCATAACTGGAGCTACTTAGGTAGATGAGGAGGAAGAGGAAGAAGAGACAGAAGGGGGGAGCAGTGAGTCAGATGATGACAGAAATAGTCAGGTGCTGGTCAGTAGACTGAACCAGGCTAACTTAAGCCTATTTGGGACTGAATCTGGTAACAACCCATTCAGACCCCCAGGTGGACTTAACCAGAAGCCTAGGAGGAGAAGGACTCACTCAGGTGACTCTAACAACTCCCATGCTTCTAGAGGTTCTCATGGTCACTCCAGAAGGGAGATGACTAGCCCTCAGAGAAGGGACATGAGGCCAAAATGAGAGAGGCTGAATTGAGGATCCAGAGACAAGAGTTAGAGGTTGCCCTGGCCCAAGAGAAACTTGCTAGAGCAAGACAGCCTAGAGAGAGTGGGGTAATAGAACCCACTGGTGGCAGCAATATCCACAAGGATAAAGACAGGTCTTTTGATAACAGAAACCTGAGTAAGATTGTGCCCCCCTACAAAGCTGGGGATGATATCCATAAATGGATAACTACAATGGAGAGAGCCTGCAGAGTACAGCAGATCCCTCAGGAGCAGTGGGCAGCAATCTTGTGGCTCTCCTTTGAAGGTAGAGGCCGTGACAGACTCCTCACAGTTAGTGATGGGGATTCTAGAAACTACCTGGTCCTGAAGAGTGCTCTGATTGATGGGTTAGGCTTAACCACTGAACAGTACAGGTTAATGTTCAGAGATACCCAGAAGACACAGACTCAGGACTGGTCTGAATTTGTTGAGTGTGCCACTAAGGCTCTGGAGGGATGGTTGCTGGGAAGCAAGGTTACAGACTATGAAGGATTGTATAATTTGCTGATGAGAGAACACATTTTAAATAATTGTCAGAACCAGCAGTTGCATCAACATTTGGTTGACTCAGATTTGACCTCTCCCCAAGAATTGGGAAAGAGGGCAGATAAATGGGTAAGAACCAGAGTTAAGCAAAAGAACCAGAACCAGGGTGGTGACCAGAAGAAAACAGACCAGAAGGGTGGGGAGCAGAAAGCTAAATAACAGAAGTCTTCAACAGGGCCCCAAAATGATACAGAGGGTGGGTCCCAAACTTCCAAGAAAAAGAAGAAAGAAGGTCAGAAGTAACCCTGGTGTAAAACTTGTAAAAACACCTCTCACTGGACAAGTGAGTGTAAAAAGGGTGGAGCCCCCAGCACTGCAGCCCCTAAGGCACCTGCACCCACTAGTACAGCTAGCAGTGCTGGTCTCAAACCAAGGGGGTAGTGGGTATCACCTTGGGAACTGAAGGAGATTCTGACCTATTCAGAACCCTTACACAGGCTATTCTGATTTGTGAAGGGGACATAGATTTGACTAACAAAAAAGGGGACTCAGTTGTTCCTTAGTGAAGAGTAATATAGTCAAGGAGGGAAGGAGGTTGATGAGAGGGTAGTGCTCAGTGGAGGGCTACCCTGGGCATCCCATTAGTTGGAATGAATGGCCTCACACACTCTTGCAAGTGTCATGCTTCCTCATTGGCCGTTGCTCCTCATTGGACAGGCGGTGCAATGTCCAACGGGCTCACCTCTAGGAGGGGCTCTTTATCGGAGATCTTTTTTCCAACAGCCTGTGGGTGAAGTGCAAGTGAGGGGCCAGGTAAAGGGTGAATAGTGTAGGTGGGTGCGTTAAAATATAGTATGGGGTACCGGAGATCAATTTATTCTGGTGGTTCCCATACTGTAAGTAAAACCAGTGGGTAGCCTATGATCGCCAGAGGTTAGGTTCCATATCACGACCTAGGACTACAAAGCGTTCTGTGAGGTCGACATGTTTCTCGCTTATGCAAATACGCTGCGATTCTTCAGGACCTAATATAATTGTACATCTATCACAAGGAAAGACCTAATAAAGTGTCAACCTATAAACATCATATTTACTGTTGTACTACCTGGTTATGACTGCTCTTGCCTAGAGGAGACAAAAGGAAGAGTTACCAAAGTACAAAGACAACAGTTTCCCATTCTTGACCGTGAACACACTGTGGTTTTGTGAAGAGAAGTGACTCTGTGGCTGTGACATTCTGTGAGCAGTGACCATTTAGTATCAACTTAATTCACGTGTACAACAAGTCACCTCTTATCATAATTAAAATTAAAAATGAGCTAAAAAATCAAATTAAAATCAAACATGATGGCAGCAGTTTCTTTAAGGTGTCTACTTAGTCAACCTACTGGGGTTCCTTAGATACTCACCTACAGGTCAAGGAGTACAGATGTCAACAGTACCCGGTAGGTGTGACTTCAAGGGAGAGAGCCAATAGGGGTTTAATGGCTATAGGAAAGACAAAGGCACGTAATTCCAATATTGTCAAGGATCCTCAAATGCCTAAGTGACTCATTGTTCTATAATTGGAAATGGTTTCTCTTTGTGCTTAATATTTCACACTAATGTTATTGGATATACCATTTTGGGGACACTCTTATACATTCATCCTGCCTTTCGTTAATATGCAGCTATATTAGTAAATGCATACTCTAATATATGTAGAGGCCTCAATGAAGTTTTAGCCATATTCTTATTAGTGATTAGCTATGGTTGAGGGATGTAGGTAAATGCATCCAAAGTGCAGCGTTCACATACTTAGTTCTGCATGCATGTGCCACCGTCGCTGGTAGTGTAAAAGACACATCTGTGTGTTAATAGTTATGTTGCAATATTGCCCAATACCTTCTCTAGCTAAGTTAAAGATTCAGAGGCAATAGTGCCCATGCGTTTGTCGGTAAAGCGGTGCCAGCACTAATTTCGGCAACGCCGGGCAGGCACACAAAGATCCTGGTATTGGGGTGATTAAAACAATCTTGCTGCGCTCCCAGCGTACGGTCAAAAACACGCGCCGCTCACTTACTTCTCATAGCCTTGGTCCTAGATAGTACGCCTGCCCATCGCTACCGGGATCCGGATAGTGACGGGTTCCCGGTACACTGTTGTTTTTTATCGATGGTTTGGGGCGTCACCAGAGTGTGTGGTGTATCACGTGATAAGTGGTGCTAACATAGTCGCCATCTTAGAAGGTGAAATTCAAGCGTGTCCACAGTTAACTAACTAGGGCTGCATCAAAGTCAAAGGTGTTAAAACAATTACACTGATGGCGGAGGGGGTCAAAATTGTGATAAATAACTACAGTGGTAGTCAGCACTCATATGTTGGATGTTTAACAGGGCGCATGATGTATCGTATATAGACCAACGCTAATATGGGCGCCATCTTGGAGAGGGGAATCGAACCCCTTACGATTATAGATGATGATGGATTAATAAGCATGTATAATTCAATGGAGCTCAATGTATATTAAGCAATGATTTAGACTAGACGTGGGTAAAGTCTGAAAGGACATGTGATGCATACAGGAGGGCATGGGAGTTTGTGTATACCATACCTAGGACATAGTGCATCAATGAAATCAAAGACTGCTCCATGGGATATCCTCGTTGAGTCCCTGCTTATCTGAGGATAGCCTATGTATCCACCGTTGCTCCTTATGGAATAGGTTCTGTTTAGATCTGTTGTTGGGGATTTCAAGGATGATCCACCATATGGAGTCGGCAGTGTGATTGTGTTCCAGAAAGTGTTGACACATTTTAGTGTTGGTTTTTTTACATCGTATATTACTGCGCTGTTCCGATATACGAATCTTGACCGATCTAGTGGTCATGCCCACATACTGTAATTCACAAGGGCACCTAATAAGATAGATGCAATTGCAATTGGTACGAATTTCCCAAGAGAATGTCTCTGTTAGGTTGATAGACTTGGTAGCATTAGTGAAGGGGCAGACGCTGCAGGAACCACATGGGTAGTGTCCCTTTACTGGAGGGAGTTGCCAAAGTGTGTTCTGTCTGCGGACTATACTTTGTTTTGGTCTGGTGTGAACCAAAACGTCCTTTATATTACTGGACCTTTTAAAAGCAAACCTGGGGATCTCCAGAGTCAGCTCTCCTGTATTGAGAATTTGCCAGTGTTTCTTGACAATTCTCTTAATGTCATTAGAGATAGGTGTAAAGGTGGTCACACAAGTCAAAGGGTTAGTCTCTTGTGAGGTTCTGATATTATCCTCCAGGAGTGCCTCTCTATTATTGTTCTGTGCCCGCTTCCTTGCCTTGTAAATCTCCCTAGTGGGGTAACCTCTTTCTTTCAAATTGCGTGACAGAATACTAGACTCATTCCTGTAGTCAGTGAGGTTGGTGCAATTGCGCCTAACCCGCAGAAATTGCCGAAAGGGAAGATTCAGTCTCAAGGCTCTTGGATGATGGCTAGAGAAGAGTAACAAACTGTTCCGGTACGTGGGCTTCCGGTACATCGTGGTACTGATCTTGCCCCTTTCCAATCTGATGGTAAGGTCCAGAAATGCTATCCTGGAGTCTGAGGCAGTGATTGTGAAGGTCAGGAAGTTATTCAAGGTGTTCAACCATGCAAAAAACTCCAGGTACAGGCGTGTTGTCCCTGTCCAGAGTATGAGGATGTCATCAATAAACCTCCTCCATAGTATGATGTTAGACTGGTAGGGGTTCATTGGTCCATTGATGTATTGTTCCTCAAAATCTGCCATATACAGGCAGGCCACCGAAGGGGCAAAAGTACTGCCCATGGACGTGCCCTGGGTCTGTTGATAATACTGTCCTTTGAACTCAAAGAAGTTCTCAGTCAGGGCAAGTTCAGCACATTCCATAATGAATGAAGGTGGTGTTGCTGATGTCCATGCTTCCATACTGAGAGTCCTCTCTATTACCCCGAGTGTGGCCCTCTGTGGGATATTCGTATAGAGGGCCTCCACATCTAGGGTGATGAGGAAGTCAATCTGGATGCCCTCCTGTAGATTGTCAAGGAGGCGTAAGACATCTTTGGTGTCTTGAACATAGGAAGGGATTCTCTTCACTAGCGGTTGCAGGAAGTAATCACAAAATTGTGATAAAGGCTCCAAGATAGAGCCTATCCCTGATACGATCGGGCGTCCAGGTACCGGTGTTGTCCCCTTGTGAATTTTCGGGAGGGTGTAAAAATATGGTACTCTTGGATCCTTTTTCACAAGAAATTCTGCCTCTTTTTTGGTGATCCATTCTTGGCACTCTGCAGATTCCACCAAACCTGTGATGGTTGTTTTAAGTCGTGCAGTGGGGTCAGTAGGGATAGGGGTATAGTAGCGTCTATCCCCGAGTTGTCTTAGGTATTCTATTTCATAGTCTTTCATGTCCATTAAGACTGTGGCTCCACCTTTATCTGCCTGTTTCATAGTGATGGTTTCGTCATTGCCCAAAGAGTTAAGTATCTGTTTCTCCATATTGGACAGGTTATGGTATTTCTTACATGGTCTCAGGGCCCCAATGTCCTTGAGCACAGCCTGCTCATATGTTAGGACTTCGTTGGGTATCATCCCACTATGTGGTGTAAAAGTTGATGGATTATGAAGACCTGAGTCTGAGCGTGTCTCAACGGCTTTACCATCGAAGAAAGCTCTTAGTCTGACTTTCCTGAAGAATTTCTGAATCTCGCAAGTCAGTTCAAAATTGTCTATTTTAGGGGTGGGTACAAATCCCAATCCTTTCTGGAGGACTTTTTCTTCTGGTATTGTAAGTTGGCGTGATGATAAGTTCACAGCTAAACTCACTTCCTCCCTGTCCTGCTCCTCGTTTCCATCCCTAGGGTTTGTGTGTCCTCCCATTGGACCCTTTTGTCCAGAGCGTTTCCTCGCCTGCGCCCGCGCCCTCTGCCCCAACCTCTGTCTAAAAAAGGCTGCTGGTTCAAGCTTTGTGGGGCAAACTGAGGGGGGTACGGAGGTCCAAAGGGGGTCATGGGATGTTGAAAATGTGGAAATTGCCACATTGGAGGACCTTGATAGGGGGGGAGTTGATAAAAGGGTTGTGCCCGTCTCCCTCCTCTATTGCCTCTACGGGGTCTAGGTTGCCACTCATCTCCACTCGAGTTGTCGTCGCTATTGGAACCTCGCCTAGAAGAGGTAGCACTTGAGTCGGAGAGATATCCTGTCCCTGTAGGGACAAAGTCGTCCTTGAGATAAGGATAGACTTTCTCTTTGGAGAACCGTTCAATATTCTTTGATAGAAAGGTTTATTGATGACATCCTCATACTCTGGACAGGGACAACACGCCTGTACCTGGAGTTTTTTGCATGGTTGAACACCTTGAATAACTTCCTGACCTTCACAATCACTGCCTCAGACTCCAGGATAGCATTTCTGGACCTTACCATCAGATTGGAAAGGGGCAAGATCAGTACCACGATGTACCGGAAGCCCACGGACCGGAACAGTTTGTTACTCTTCTCTATCCATCATCCAAGAGCCTTGAGACTGAATCTTCCCTTTGGGCAATTTCTGCGGGTTAGGCGCAATTGCACCAACCTCACTGGCTACAGGAATGAGTCTAGTATTCTGTCACGCAATTTGAAAGAAAGAGGTTACCCCACTAGGGAGATTTACAAGGCAAGGAAGCGGGCACAGAACAATAATAGAGAGGCACTCCTGGAGGATAATAACAGAACCTCACAAGAGACTAACCCTTTGACTTGTGTGACCACCTTTACACCTATCTCTAATGACATTAAGAGAATTGTCAAGAAACACTGGCAAATTCTCAATACAGGAGAGCTGACTCTGGAGATCCCCAGGTTTGCTTTTAAAAGGTCCAGTAATATAAAGGACGTTTTGGTTCACACCAGACCAAAACAAAGTATAGTCCGCAGACAGAACACACTTTGGCAACTCCCTCCAGTAAAGGGACACTACCCATGTGGTTCCTGCAGCGTCTGCCCCTTCACTAATGCTACCAAGTCTATCAGCCTAACAGAGACATTCTCTTGGGAAATTCGTAGCCATACCAATTGTAACTCTTCCAATTGCATCTATCTTATTAGGTGCCCTTGTGAATTACAGTATGTGGGCATGACCACTAGATCGGTCAAGATTCGTATATCGGAACACCGCAGTAATATACGATGTAAAAAAACCAACACTAAAATGTGTCTACACTTTCTGGAACACAATCACACTGCCGACTCCATATGGTGGATCATCCTTGAAATCCCCAACAACAGATCTAAACAGAACCTATTCCATAAGGAGCAACGGTGGATACATAGGCTATCCTCAGATAAGCAGGGACTCAACGAGGATATCCCATGGAGCAGTCTTTGATTTCATTGATGCACTATGTCCTAGGTATGGTATACACAAACTCCCATGCCCTCCTGTATGCATCACATGTCCTTTCAGACTTTACCCACGTCTAGTCTAAATCATTGCTTAATATACATTGAGCTCCATTGGGTTATACATGCTAATTAATCCATCATCATCTATAATCGTAAGGGGTTCGATTCCCCTCTCCAAGATGGCGCCCATATTAGCGTTGGTCTATATACGATACATCATGCGCCCTGTTAAACATCCAACATATGAGTGCTGACTACCACTGTAGTTATTTATCACAATTTTGACCCCCTCCGCCATCAGTGTAATTGTTTTAACACCGTTGACTTTGATGCAGCCCTAGTTAGTTAACTGTGGACACGCTTGAATTTCACCTTCTAAGATGGCGACTATGTTAGCACCACTTATCACGTGATACACCACACACTCTGGTGACGCCCCAAACCATCGATAAAAAACAACAGTGTACCGGGAACCCGTCACTATCCGGATCCCGGTAGCGATGGGTAGGCGTACTATCTAGGACCAAGGCTATGAGAAGTAAGTGAGCGGCGCGTGTTTTTGACAATACGCTGGGAGCGCAGCAAGATTGTTTTAATCACCCCAATACCAGGATCTTTGTGTGCCTGCCCGGCGTTGCCGAAATTAGTGCTGGCGCCGCTTTACCGACAAACGCATGGGCACTACTGCCTCTGAATCTTTAACTTAGCTAGAGAAGGTATTGGGCAATATTGCAACATAACTATTAACACACGGATGTGTCTTTTACACTACCAGCGACGGTGGCACATGCATGCAGAACTAAGTATGTGAACGCTGCACTTTGGACGCATTTACCTACATCCCTCAACCATAGCTAATCACTAATAAGAATATGGCTAAAACAACATTGAGGCCTCTACATAAATTAGAGTATGCATTTACTAATATAGCTGCATATTAACGAAAGGCAGGATGAATGTATAAGAGTGTCCCCAAAATGGTATATCCAATAACATTAGTGTGAAATATTAAGCACAAAGAGAAACCATTTCCAATTATAGAACAATGAGTCACTTAGGCATTTGAGGATCCTTGACAATATTGGAAGTACGTGCCTTTGTCTTTCCTATAGCCATTAAACCCCTATTGGCTCTCTCCCTTGAAGTCACACCTACCGGGTACTGTTGACATCTGTACTCCT
Organism: Lissotriton vulgaris; assembly: GCF_964263255.1. Classification (NCBI taxonomy): domain Eukaryota; kingdom Metazoa; phylum Chordata; class Amphibia; order Caudata; family Salamandridae; genus Lissotriton; species Lissotriton vulgaris. Next base: position 46,545 of record NW_028252190.1, read on the forward strand.
TGACCTGTAGGTGAGTATCTAAGGAACCCCAGTAGGTTGACTAAGTAGACACCTTAAAGAAACTGCTGCCATCATGTTTGATTTTAATTTGATTTTTTAGCTCATTTTTAATTTTAATTATGATAAGAGGTGACTTGTGGTACACGTGAATTAAGTTGATACTAAATGGTCACTGCTCACAGAATGTCACAGCCACAGAGTCACTTCTCTTCACAAAACCACAGTGTGTTCACAGTCAAGAATGGGAAACTGTTGTCTTTGTACTTTGGTAACTCTTCCTTTTGTCTCCTCTAGGCAAGAGCAGTCATAACCAGGTAGTACAACAGTAAATATGATGTTTATAGGTTGACACTTTATTAGGTCTTTCCTTGTGATAGATGTACAATTATATTAGGTCCTGAAGAATCGCAGCGTATTTGCATAAGCGAGAAACATGTCGACCTCACAGAACGCTTTGTAGTCCTAGGTCGTGATACGGAACCTAACCTCTGGCGATCATAGGCTACCGACTGGTTTTACTTATAGTATGGGAACCACCAGAATAAATTGATCTTCGGTACCCCATACTATATTTTAACGCACCCACCTACACTATTCACCCTTTACCTGGCCCCTCACTTGCACTTCACCCACAGGCTGTTGGAAAAAAGATCTCCGATAAAGAGCCCCTCCTAGAGGTGAGCCCGTTGGACATTGCACCGCCTGTCCAACGAGGAGCAACGGCCAATGATGAAGCATGACACTTGCAAGAGTGTGTGAGGCCATTCATTCCAACTAATGGGATGCCCAGGGTAGCCCTCCACTGAGCACTACCCTCTCATCAACCTCCTTCCCTCCTTGACTATATTACTCTTCACTAAGGAACAACTGAGTCCCCTTTTTTGTTAGTCATTGTTATTTGGGGCTCTGACTCAGGTTGGACCTTCCATTCTATTTCTTTGGAATGGTAAATTGAGCCTTTGGATCAACATTTGATCCAATCCCTTGACCCCTCCTTTGCTACACGACATAGATTTGACCCCTGACATAAGTCCCAGTAACCTGGGCAAATACAGACAGACGCCTTTGATTAATAACAAAGTGGCTCAAGCTTACAGGGACACATGTGCCAGTGTCACAATGGTGACAACTAACTTTGTGGACCCTGGGCAATACATGCCAGGTGATAATTACCTGGTGACCAATGCCAGCAATGTCACTACTACACATAGTGTGGCACTTGTTAACTTTTCCTGGGGAGGGGTAACTGGCCTAAAAAGAGTTGTGGTTAGTGCTGATCTCCCAGTTGAATGTTTGTTGGGCAATGACCTGGAGAACTCTCTATGGTCAGAAGTTGAGTACAGGACTCATGCAGAGATGTTAGGGATATCATCACATGTCCTTGCTGTGACCAGCTCACAGGCCAAAAAGTGCCTCTCTGAACCTCAGGTCTTGGATCCTGGAACAATGGACCAAGCACCTTCCAAGAAGAAGAACAGGAGGGTTAAGGCTGTGCCTTCCCAACTGCCTGCAAGTGAGGATCAAGCTTTACAGGAAACTGGTCTTGAGACTCCTGAAGGAACTGTCTCTGAAGAACTTGAACCTGATCAAGTTGAGTTTCTGGGGACAGGGGGATCTTCTAGGACAGACTTGGGGCAGGCTCAGTTAACCTGTCCTTCTCTTGAACCCCTCAGACAGCAGGCTGCTGCTGAGGCTGCTGGGAATGCTCAAGGTGCCCATACTAAAGTCTATTGGGATGAAGGACTCCTTTACACAGAGGGTAGAGACCCCAAGCCTGGTGCAACCAGGAGGTTGGTTATACCTCTGCAATTTAGGGGTTTCCTTCTCACCTTAGCCCATGATATTCCTTTAGCAGGACACTTAGGCCAGAATAAGACCTGGGACAGGCTTGTCCCTCACTTTCACTGGCCCCACATGTCTGAAGACACCAAGGAGTTTTGTCGCTCCTGTGAAACCTGCCAAGCCAGTGGTAAAGCCGGTGGAACAACAAAGGCTCCCCTGATACCACTACCTGTGGTGGGGGTTCCCTTTGAAAGAGTGGGGATTGATATTGTAGGTCCAATGGATCCCCCTACAGCATCTGGGCACAGATTCATACTGGTGGTAGTGGATCATGCCACCAGGTACCCAGAGGCAATTCCACTTAGGCCCACAACAGCTCCTGTTGTGGCAAGGGCCTTACTTGGAGTTTTCTCCAGAGTGGGGTTTCCTAAGAAGGTAATATCTGACAGAGGTGCCAACTTCATGTCAGGATATTTGACAGCTATGTGGAAGGAATGGGGTGTCAACTACAAGTTCACCACTCCTTATCATCCACAATGTAATGGGCTTGTTGAGAGATTTAACAAGATCCTAAAGGGCATGATCAAAGGATTACCTGAAAAGCTCAGGCGAAGATGGGACATCCTACTGCCCTGCCTTTTGTTTGCTTACAGAGAGGTCCCACGAAAGGGGGTTGGCTTCAGCCCCTTTGAATTGTTGTTTGGGCACCCTGTAAGAGGACCCCTGTGTCTGGTGAAGGAAGGATGGGAGTTACCTCTCAAAAAGCCTAAGCAAGACATAGTGGACTATGTACTTGGTCTCCGCTCCAGGATGGCAGAGTACATGGAAAAGGCATCCAAAAACCTTGAGGCTAGCCAAGAATTACAGAAAGCTTGGCATGACCAAAAGGCTGCCCTGGTTGAGTTTCAGCCTGGACAGAAGGTATGGGTGTTGGAGCCAGTGGCCCCAGCAGCACTCCAAGACAAATGGTCTAGACCCCATACAATTCTGGAGAAGAAGGGAGAGGTTACCTACTTGGTGGACCTAGGAACTCCCAGGAGCCCCCACAGGGTGCTCCATGTCAACAGACTAAAGGCATATGTCAACAGGGAAGACATGGGCTTGCTCATGGCTACAGATGAGGGACAGGAGGAAGAGAGTGACCCTCTCCCAGACCTGCTCACTCAGAACCCTGAGGATGGTTCAGTTGACTGTGTGGCCTTAGATGGCAGCCTCACTGAACATCAGCAAACTGACTGTAGACAAGTTCTACAGGCATACAGGCATATGTTCTCCTTGACACCCAGTCAGACTAACTAGTGTACCCATGTGGTGGACACTGGTGACAGTCTTCCTGTAAAGAGTAAGATTTACAGGCAACCTGACCACGTCAGGGACTGTATAAAGACTGAGGTGCAAAAGATGCTGGAATTAGGTGTCATTGAGCCTTCAGAGAGCCCCTGGGCTAGCCCAGTGGTTCTGGTCCCCAAACCTCACACCAAAGATGGCAAGAGAGAGATGAGGTTCTGTGTGGACTACAGAGGACTCAATGCTGTCACCAGGACAGAAGCACACCCTATTCCAAGGGCAGATGAGCTCATTGACAAGTTGGCTTCTGCCAAATATTTGAGCACATTTGACTTGACAGCTGGCTACTGGCAAATCAGGTTAGCTGAGGAGTCTAAAGCCAAGACAGCATTTTCTACCCCTAGTGGGCATTATCAGTTTGTGGTGATGCCCTTTGTTTTGAAAAATGCACCTGCCACCTTCCAAAGGTTGGTGAATCAAGTCCTCACTGGGTTGGATGACTTTTGTGCAGCTTATCTGGATGATATTGCTGTCTTTAGCTCCACCTGGGAGGATCACCTGGTCCACCTGAAGGAAGTGCTTGAGGCTCTGCAAAAGGCAGGCCTCACTATCAAGGCAACAAAGTGCCAGATAGGGCAGAGCAAGGTTGTATACATGGGCCACCTTGTAGGTGGAGGCCAGGTTCAACCATTGGAGAGTAAGATCCAGACCATAAAGGACTGGTCCCCTCCAACTACCCAGACTCAGGTCAGAGCTTTCTTGGGCCTGACTGGGTACTACAGGAAGTTTGTTAAGAACTATGGGTCCATTGTGACTCCTCTTAATGATCTGACATCTAAGAAGATGCCCAAAAAGGTTCAGTGGACAGAAAACTGTCAAAAGGCATTTGATGACCTGAAGAAGGCCATGTGCTCTGCACCTATCCTGAAGAGTCCTGACTACTCAAGAGAGTTCATTGTCCAAACAGATGCTTCTGAGTTGGGAGTGGGTGCAGTGCTTTCACAGCTTAATGTAGATGGCCAGGACCAGCCCTTTGCTTTTATTATCAGAAGGCTGACCCCCAGAGAGAAACGTTGGTCAGCTATTGAGAGGGAGGCCTTTGCTGTGGTGTGGGCCCTGAAGAAGTTGAGATCATACTTATTTGGCACTCACTTCAAGATTCAGACCGACCATAAGCCCCTCTTATGGCTTAATCAGATGAAGGGTGAAAACCCCAAACTACTCAGGTGGTCCATTTCCCTACAGGGGATGGACTTTACAGTGGAGCACCGCCCAGGGACTGACCATGGCAACGCAGATGGTCTCTCCAGGTACTTCCACTTAGAACATGAAGACACAACTGGTCAAGGTTAGTCTAATGTCCCTGCGTTTGGGGGGGGGGGGTTGTGTAGGAGAGTAGGGTCTGCTATCCTATGGTCACCTCAAATTTTTGCTTTTTGCTTCACTGGTTTATGACTTAATGTGGCTGTGGGCCTGCTAATCAGACCCAGAGCCTGCTGTTCTCTCTCTAAATTACTGCCAATGCACTTTAGGTGCATTACGAATTGGAACTGGTTCACCTTATTGGCCCCTGTAACACTGTACCCTAGGTACCCAGGGCATAGGTGTTTCCAAGGCCTACCAGGGGCTGCAGCATGTATTGTGCCACCCCTGACCTCGCCTCCATATTTGACACAACTGGCTGATCACTCAGCTGGGGTAAGTTGGTGTAATCACCTCTTACTTAGATATAGTATCCCTATGTCTAACCTTAAACTGGACACATGTGTCCCTACAGCCACTCCTATGGAAGGCCTCTTCAATCCTGTAGGCAGAGTGCTTGGAAATATGTGAGATGGTGCTCTAGCATGAGCTGAGCCTGTCTGCAGCTGTCGGGAACGACTCCCTAAGCTGTTCCGGGATATTGCCATACCATATACTCTTAAGTGCATTATAATCCTCGCGGTTAAATGCTATCTTTGGTTTGGCTTTATCAAAACATGTCGAGTAAGGTGTCATATGAATTGGAATACTATCCCCTCGACAGTTCTGTTGACGGGGATAGCATTCCACCCTTCTAGAGGGACACGACATGTGTGTAGCCTGAACCCCGGTTAAAGTTAACCAGAGCCTCAGCATCACAAAATGGATGCTGCCACCACAGACACGAGTCTGGCCTCCTGCTGCTGACCGAAACTCGGCAAATGGTGGCCTGGACAAAGGGTTTCCTGCCTTGGGAGGTGCGAGCACCACCCCAGACAGGGTTTTGTGTATTGGGTAGGACAGGGCTGAATAGAATCAGACATGCCCGGGGCACACAAGGTGTCCCCGTGCATAAGCCAGTCCAAACCGGTCCTGGCACTTTCCAGACCCAGGCCTGGCGAGGAGCTGGACAAAGGAAAGGGGGTGTAACCGCCCCCTTCCTGGTTCCTCCCAGAGGAGGGACCTAGTAGGGGATCCACCCCTCAGATTGGGAATAAGAGTGGGAGCAGTGCGATTGCACAGCAGATCATCCTGAATCAACTTGAAATAAAGAAGAAGACTGGACTTCGACATTCTGCTGCTCAGAAGACTGAAGAGAATCTCCCTTGTGGCCTAGGAGTGGCCACCCTGTGAATACAGGTACCAACCAGCAACTCGACGTCTCCTTTGCCGCCGCCTCCCGCCGGAGCCCGAGCCCAGAGCCCGACAAGAACCAGACTCCCAGACCTGACACAGCCCGATCCACAGTCCCTGCAAAGAAGGGACCCGTGGATGCACCGAGTGACGTGGGACCGGACCTCTTGGAAGACACCCGAAAAGCTGACTGCGCAGCAACCGAGGCATCCTCGACGTTGTGCTTTGGGGACTGAGAACCCCCACCACCGAGCAGCCCTTGCACTGAAGATCAGCTCCCCAGCATCTCCACGATCTGCGTGGAGCCCTTTTGCATTGTGCCACTCAACGCGCCATCCCAGCCACTAGCCACGTGGTCAGCGGCCATCTTGGCGACGAAACCGACAAACTACACAGCGGGTCTGGTTGCTCCAGACTTTCCCAAGCTCCTGTGAAAAGGAGCACTCGCTCTGACCTTGCTGGTTCGAGTGTTAAGCCTTTTTTGACTCCTGCGTGGCTTGCATTAGCCAAGGCCTGTTTGCTCCGATCAAGTTGCCGACACCGCCAACAGCGAGAAGCCTGCGTGAGACAGCTTGTGACCGACTCCTGGACGTCCTCGACCCCTGGTGTCTACGTGGCTGCAGAGAGAAACTACACTTCAACGCCTGTTTGCACCCGACATCGCCTGGTTCCAATCTGGTTCCACGGTAGTCACTGGCTAGTGACTTTGAACATTGTCCCCTCTGCTTTCAGGTCTTCACAACTTCAGATCCACCCTTGGATCCACCGGAACTCTTCACATCGAGCCGCCTGCAGCATCTTCAGCTCCAAGCACCATCGACCAGCGTGGCGAAACCCGACACTACTTCGACCCTGTGCACCCGCTTCCTGTGGGTGAGGTAACTCAGCTCCGCCGGTGTTCCTACACTGGTACACATCTCAAGGGCCTGTGTCTTAAGTTTCAGCGTTCTAGGTCACTCGGAAGTTTCCGAACTAACTAACTTTGTACTTTTTACGCACCATAGACTTTACATTGGTGAGTGCGTGCACTTTAAACACTGCACCCGAGTCCCGCGGGCCTTTCCCGACTTAGTCACTGCTAGTCTCGAATAGCTCCAGCGATTCCCAAGGCCCTAGGCCTGTTTCCTTTCCGATTGGTATCTCTTATACCACTTTCTTAGTATATGGTTTAGGTGGCCCCTAGGGCTCATCCATATTGTGCAACATTTGTGTATTTTAAACTGTCTTGTGATTTAACGCTTGTGCTTCTGTGCTCATAAAGAGTCCAGGGGATTTTATAGTTAATAAATCAATATATATTTTTACTATATATCTGTGTGGTGTCCTTTCATTTGGTATTCAAGGGGGTTGTGTGTGGTAATACAGCTGGCTTCACATGCCTTTCAGAGTTTAGCCTAAGACTGCTTTGTCCACGTTACCACTAGGATAACTGGTCTACAAGGTTGAATTACAACCAATCATCATAAGGGTTGCTTGGCATGGTACAAAGTGATCACTAGAATTAGTGAGCATTATATACCAGGCCAACTTCTCACAACCGGCATTAACAGACCCCCGAACCCTGGGGACCACCACCTCCTGGGACTTGGGGGTATGGATCTAGAGGCTACAAAGATGTAAATGTGTAGGTTGACCCTTTGAAGTACACCTGTATGAACTGTACCTTGTCTGATCACACATACCTTGTCTTGGACAGCAGAGAGCGGCAGAGAGCAGCAAATGAGGGAGATCGAGACTGTGAGCCGTGAGCAGCAAGAGTTGGCAACACTGATGGCGGCTCCTGTAGTCTTGTGCCAGCAGTCTCACGGTTCTGCGGGGGCCTGCAGGGGACCTCCGGGGGGCTCTGTGCATGCTTAGTGCATGCTTGGTGGCGGCAGAGGATGCGGCAGTGGTAGCGGAGAGGAGCTCTGCAGGAATGCAAGCAGGACTGTGGGCAGTGGATCTGGGCTGTGAGCCCTGTGCAAACCCGGTGCTGACTAACCAGCGGGACCACACAGTGGGATTACATAGCGGGAAATAGAGCCGACCGCGAGTGGATTGAAGGAGGGGAAGAGCGGCACTCTGGCTACTAGACTGAGCAACCCCGAAAGGCCACGTGAGCGCAGCACTATGTTGCACGGCAGGTCGGCCGGGAGGCGGCCCTGCTGCCTTCACTAAATGTGAGAGGTGTGCCAGGAGTCCTGCGATGCGCTGTGGGTGAAAGGAGGGTTACTTAATTGCCCGCTAGCTGCCAGTCTGCGGCACCCCGTTTCTCGCTGTTCCTTGCCCGCGCCCTGCAGTGACAACCCCCCGTGACACGCTGGCAGCTGAAGGGTGAACAGCAATCGCAGCCATCGGGGGTCTTTCCCGTCTTTTCAGCCAGCTCCCTATCGGCATCCCAATTGGCCTTATCCAGCTTCCTCCTTTGGGACCAAGATGGCAAGCTAGGCCAGGGCTGGGTGAGTGCGGCCGTCACCAAGGGGCAGCCGGTAAGTGTGTGTCCGTGGCAGACTCAACTGATGTGGCTTGTCTAGGTAGGCAGTGGCCTCTGCTCTGCCGTGCGTGCCCCACTTGCCTGCTTTACAGACCATCGCCTCATGAGCATACTCCTTTGCGCGGACAGCGGAGGCTTGGGGAGTTGGCTCAAGGAGCAAGGGGCAATCAAGGAGAAATTTCCTCTGAATCTAGAGCAGCAGCAGCAGTAAGAGGGGGCAGGCCAAGAGCCTTGGGCATTTGGGGGTGCATTGGCCACCAGAGAGCAGCTGGCCTGTGCAACGACCCAAAAGAACAAGAAGTACTGCTAATCCCAAAGGACAATCTTACCCCCTCACGTGACCTGACAAGGCAGCTGTCTGCACGACTGCTTGCTCATTATGAGGTCTGGTCGGGTTCGGGTGACCGGTCGCCCGAAGACCACAGTTTGGAGAAAAAAGGGCAAAGGAGACCCCTCTTTGGACTCCTCCGACCAAAGCAACGAGGAATCAACGTTAATCTTGATAGCAAACAAGCCACGCGTAGGAGAGTTACACAGAGTGAACTCTAAACCACCACTGGTCCAACCAAAAATGTACACAAAATTCAACTTCATAAAGGATGTAGGGGCCGCCCTGTACTCCAGTATCAACTTGGAGAAAGACCTTCAGACACCTTTATTACCAGAACAAGTACTAGATACAGTACCACTGCAAGGGCAGTCAACCCAATTAAATGTACAAACTCAACAGAAGCAGCAACCTACTGCACAAGTACACAATCAAGATTACAATCACCCTGTGCCAAACAAATTGGAAACCTCTACATTAAATCTAACAACTGCTCTGCTCACCAACACAATCTCCCCTATAAGGACCGTCTCCACAATGGAAGGGCCTTCAACCAAAATCAAAACGGAGAAATCGTCAAACCAATACGAAGTTGGGCCCCCAACTCTCAATTCCTCAGTCAGCCCCTCTGTGCAGCGTATAAATTCAATAGGAGATGCAAAACCTATTGGCCCAACACAAAGAGATCGTGAGGCATTAGCAAACGTATTAGAACTCAAGGAGCTGCAGCTCCAAATACAATTGACAAAACAGCACTCACTTTCAGCAGCCAGCACTACACTGGCATCAACTTTATTAATACCAGCAGAAACTCCTGAACCCACTCAGGCCCTGAAGTCCTCAAGTGGAGAAGGCCAGCCAACCGAAATAAATCTAGAGGCTAACCAGAGAAACCAGACGGGCTCAACAGCTTTCAGGCTGGACAATAAGCAGACTTATCAGGACCCCCTGGGTCCACCGAAGGGGTGGCCATTAGCTATGAGACATCGAAGGTTCATATGATGAAAGGACTGTCATACTATGTGGCGATAATGTTAGCTCCACCAGCCAAGTCAACCAGAAGCCAACACCCCCGCCAGCCAATTTAAACTCTGCAAGGCAGGATTAAGATAGGACCATCACATGTCCTGAGGATGGTCTCATCAACTCAAGATTAGAGACCGAAACGTCGACACATACGCTTTGTCTGCTCAACTTATAGACTAACTGTGAATAGGCAGATAAGGGTGCACAATTGTTATAGAGAGATTTCTTATGATTGTTATCCTTGAAACATCCTTCCTATAACATTTTTATTTATTCTGTACCCTTGATAAAATGTATTTTGCGTATTAAATACGATCTTTTCATACACACCTTCTCCATCTCCTCTATTTGGATCACTTACAGTGACTTATGCATATTGATTGAATATTTGCGGTTGTTGCTTTTGCACTATCGGCCCCATGTATACAAGGCCGCCAAATGCTGTGTGAAATGTTGTTAAAATTATAAAGTAACAAAAACCTTGAAGGTACTTATACCCTACCACATCACAGATAGTGGCACTCGCATTAGAGGGGATTCACGCAAGGACAGCCCTGGACCAGCTGAATCAGCTCCCTCTCCTCAGGCACGACCAGACCCAGCCGGGAATAACACCTGCCACAGTTGGTCACAATGAATCGGCAAAGAGAAAGCTCCGCACATCCCTGACAATGGCACTTCTCCCAGAGGAAACCCATGTGAGGATAGTCCCCGAGCAAATTTTACAGTCCGTTCCCATTGGGCAAGCTCAGATACCTCCGGGAATCGTAATCGCGACAACATTTATGGGAAGTGCCCCCAGCAATCTATGAGTAGCAGTGCAACAAGATCAGAAAGTGTCCTACCACCAATCACAACAAAATATTGCTCCCTAACAAACAGGGACTCAGGAAAGCAAAGCTCATCCGTCAAATGATCAGATGTTGCATCAGAGATACATATTGCTCAAACCAGAATACATCACGAAAGGCCGTCATGATCTGCTGAACTGTAGGAATATATTAAATCTACTTCGGGCAATTCCCACCTTGTATGATCTAAATACTTCAGATTTGCATTCCAACTGAGTTCCTCCCCGCAGAAAACCCAGCAAATCCGGAAACAACAAGGGCACTATGGAAATCAGTGGTTACAGCACAAAGAGTACTAAATCAATTCACCATCTTTAAGGACTGGGGCCTTAAAATCAGCCCCTATCATCCTCCAGCTTACCTGGCACCGCTAATAACCAAGAGCCCTTCCGTCTTGGTCCTAAAAGGGGCTATTAGCTACTCAGAGTCTAGAAGGGCTGCTAATCGAGGTAAACAATTTTCGCCGCTAAGAGCGGAACTCTCAAGCAGATGGAACTCTGGTCTTCCCGACCAATGCATCAGAACAATAACACTTGCAACAGTGTCACAATAACATACCAATTACGGAGCCCAGGATAACGTCACGCCGAAACCATCAACAATTCTCCTTTGCTCATGGAATGTAAACGGTTTGGCAGCAAAATCTCAGGATTCAGACTTCCTTCATTATCTCAATAACTTTGATATCATCATGCTACAGGAAACATGGCTTATAGAACCATTGCACATTCAAGGTTTCCGCTGTTTCGCTCCACCCTCCATTAAGGGGAGCAAAATGGGCCACGCTTTGGGGGGGGTTGGCGACTTATATTTCAATAAATCCATACTAACAGCGGAAGCAACAGGGTCGGAAAATGATGTAGCATTATCAGTTAAACTCACTCTCCCATGGGAAGAGGCAAAGTCTGAAGTAATCCTGTTCAATGTTTACATCCACCCGAAACGAACAACAACTGACACAGCAAAATTAATAGAACTAGTATCCTCGCAGGCAAACTCCTCAGAAGTCTCAAACTTCATTTTATCAGGGGACATGAATCTATTTCTAATGGGAACATCCGAGTCAAAGGAAGTCCGTTACCAATCACTACATTACAACTTACCTCAGCAAAGCCCCTTTACGCATGGTAGGCCGAACAAAGTAAATCAGCAATTTCTGGATGAACTGGAATATCTAAAGCCGAGGTCCCTTAATGGAAGATCAGACAACAACACTCCTCCAGCGGGAAGCTATCACACTGAGTGAACAAGCTCGCTTATAGACTACACGTTTGTTAGCCTTCCACTGTGGCAATATGTAAGAGGCTTCTAAATGAGCGATATAGGTGATAGTGATCACCGCCCACAGGAGGCTTCCCTAGCGGGTAAGGCCATGAACACCATCCTCCCCGTTTTACAATTATGTTCAAGCTACACAACCAATTATAAGAGGATCAAGTTCTCGACAGAATCCATAAAGACCTTGACATATACAGCAATTAGCCTTATATTGGGTCAAACACCTGGCGAGAACCAGATAAATTCCTGGGAACCCTTTACAAGCAACTTGACCGCTTAAAAGGCAACAGCTACTAAATCAAGGATATCTCACGGTCAGTCACAACCGACTAATCTATCTACGAGTCAAAGAACACAATTAAAAGGACTTACAAAATCAATAAACAGCTTGCTAAGATCTTTATGCCACGACCACACGTAATATTACACTCACCTCCAACAGGCGGGAACAGAGAACCAAATCAAAGAGGCTGAAATGGACCAATAACAATAACAATGAACAGGACTTCTGGGCCAAACTCTTGCATAACATCAAGCACAACGCCAGTGATAGATTCTGGAAAACAGTAAATAAGATAATACACCTGAATCAAGGGGGCCTTACCTCCTTGATACTAGAGGAAACATGGGCAAGCTATATAAAGTCCCACTTTAACAACCAAAGTTCCACTGCCTCAACACCGGGGAAGATCAAAACAGCCGAGCATGAAGTTGATACCATCAATTGCAGCAGGGAAAGCGGTAGCTCACCACCCTCAAACCCTGAAGCTGGGTTATGTTTCAAGGCAATTAGCACATCTCAACCAGGTGAAGAAAAGCTATACAGCATCAAATGTGCACCCGCCACTAAACAGCTCCTAATTAAAAAACAGATCAAAAAGGGAAAATAGGAGGGAGCACCAGGGCCGAACGGCATTCCGCCAGCAGTGTTCAAGGAAAAACCGGAGGACTGGGCAAAAATACTGCTATCACTATTTCTGGAAGTACGACATCTGGGCATAATTCCAGATTCATGGAAAGGGTCGATAATCGTGCCAATCCACAAAAAGGGCAGCAAGAATTTAGCAGCCAATTATTGATTAGTAGCCCTGATCGATAATGAAGCCAAATATTTTGCGGGTACATTGCTGGAGGAATTGTCAATCTGGGCAGAAAAAAACAAAATAATCCCGCTAAACCAGACAGGATTCCGAAAGTGCTCCGGTACAATAACTAACATCATGGCAATGTCACTGTTAATGGACAGGGCAAAAACCAGGCACATGCAGCTCCATGCCTGTTTTATTGACTACAGTGCCGTGTTTGGCAATGTGGATAGTCCCAAATTATGGTCGAAGCTAGCCAGATGGGGAATTCCCAACAATCTTCTATCATTGATCATGCTCCTACATTCCAACACCTGGGTTCAAGTAAAACTGGGCTCAGGAACGCATCTCTAAAGGAAAATCAAAACATCGAAAGGGCAGAAACAGGGTTGCGTGATAGCCCCAATGTTATTCAATCTATTCATGGCAGACCTAACCCTGGCACTTAACAACTGCAACTCGAACGCACCCAGATTAGGGGGTTCCCCAATATCTAATCTACTCTACGCGAACAACGTTGTCCTACTCAGCTACACGGCAGTGGGCCTGCAACATCTCCTGAATTGCCTAGAGGTCTATGTAGAAGAAAATTGTCTCTCAATAAACTTAAACAAAACAAGGACTATGACAATTAACAAGAAACGAAAACCGTTCCTTCAGTGGTACCTGGGTAATAAACACATTGAATCAGCAGAGGCTTACAAATATCTGGGTATATACATAGACAAAGAAGGTGTAATCAGTTGCCAGCAACAGGAGATTAAAAGGAAAGGGATGATTCTCGCACTCTCTCTGAAAGGAGTTTCAGCCAAACTACTGGGCCCCACTGTGAATCCACTCCTGATGGTAGCCCGGGCCAAAATATTACCTTCTATGGCACTGAGGCACTGTGCAGGAGAGTTAGCAATCTTCTGGATAAGACACCTGTCAAAGCATATAGAACAATGTTCAGCCTCCTGACCTACACCTCACCGGCACAAATTCGTTTGGAGTTTGGTCTCATAAAGCAAACCTGGGCCAGCTACGGAGCTTTCATCAACTGCTGGCACAAGATCAGGTCAGCAAACCCCAACAGACTAAATCATCTCCTCTGGCAACAGATCCAACAGAGGCAGTACTCAACCGCAGGTCAATATCTTAAGGAGTCTTTGATGATCACAGGCCTCTCCCCCTTATGGGACACACACTACCTCCACTCTGCGTTCAAAAAAACGGTGCGGAAGACGCTGAAGACACACTCCTTGCTAGAGGATAAGGGGACCTTCTCGCTTAGAGCGCATGCCTGGATGACTCTGGCCACATACAAGTCCCTAGCCCCATAACATTATTTTAACTTGGGTTATTAAAAAATTCTGAAACAAAATGTTTTAAAGTTCAGGCTAGGAGTGTTACCAACCACGCAGCAGCTCCATCCCTGGAAAAGGGAGCAGGCTTGTACTCTTTGTAGCCTGTGCAACAAGTATCAGGGCGACATCATACACATCATCTGCACCTGCACGGAGCTATGTCAAGAAAGGAGACAGCTGCTAAAAATTCCCCTCAATCAAAGAGGGATCAGGACAAGGAGACAAGCTGTCCTGGCATGCTTTAATCCCTCATTACCAGAACTGAACACTAGGCTAGTTAAATTTCTCGAAGCAGCTCGGTCAAAAATGCCAAACTGATCCTCACTTTGCCGACAATCCGTCTGCGGGGGAAATTTCATTAAGTGATTGGATAATCCCCACAGCGGACCGCATCTTTTCCAGAGGCAGTAAAGACAAAATCAACCGGGACATTAAAACTGTAATGACACAGAAATGCCTTTCTGCAGTTCCCGCTGCGACACTCACGAGGGAGCATGCACATTTTAAATAAGGAATATTTTAAACATGGTTGTATTTTTTGTATGCACTGCAATGGTTTTAAGTAACTTTAAAAATAACGTTTTACCTTACCTTACCTTACCTCCTGGGGCTGTGCAATAGGTGGGAGGGGGCCGTGTGGCCCCCCCCTCCTGGAGCCCTCCATGGCCCTCGGGTCCCCCACCCCCTATGCCCAGCACCTGCAGTGTCCTGGGTTGCCCACCCCCTGGACCCTGCTGTTTGCAATGACTGGACAGGAGCCGTGCAGCTCCCACCCTGTCATTGCAAACTGCTTTTCTTCTTTGAAGCGAGAGCAGGGAACCCTGCTCTTGCTTCAATGAAGCAAAGCAGAATTGCTTTTCCACAAGGGGAGCTGCATGTCAGCAGCTCCACATGTGGGAAAGCAATGCCGGCTCCTGCAGGATGCGGGGAGTCAGCGGGACCGGGGGCACTGGGGCTCCCCCACGGCCCTTAACGGATAGGGCCGGCCCCGGGGGACGGGGTCCCCTGGGCCAATAGATGCCTCAGGAGGGGGGCCATGCAGCCCCCTTCATAAAAAAAATATGTGGCCATGGCCCAGGGAATGGAGTCCCAGGGGCCCGAATTTGCCCGTTCATATATATTTTTTTTAAATGGGGGTTAGGCCCTGAGGGTCCAAACATAGAAAAAGGAAGGGGGGCACACAGCCCCCATTCCCCCAAAAATTATTTTAAAAAAAACACTGCCCCACCCCCTCCCAAAAACACTCAATGTGCACATTTGTTTTCTTTGTTTGCTCACATTGCCTTATGATTAAGCGTGGGCGGAAAATCCGTTCCGCTCGCGGATTTTGCGGATTTTCGGGAAATCCGCAATCCGCGAGATTTGCGGATTTCCCGCAAAATCCGCAAATTCGCACGCAGCGGATTTTTTGGGCGGCGCGCGGCGTTGGTGATACAATTTTTGCGGCGCGCGGCGTTTATCATCGTTTGCCGAGTTGTTTTTTTTGATAGTTTGCGAGTGCTGCGCCATTTTGGATCTTGCTGTGTGATCCCGCGGGAATTGGCGAGCGCGATTACGTCATCGCGGCTTGCCAGCGATAGTTTGTCAACGCGAGTACGACGAGATCACGTCTCGCGGTACTTCGCAATTGCGAGATTTGAGATGCGGCGCGCGAAAATATAAATTTGCAATTCTGCACAAGAAATCCACCAGCAAGCAGCATAAACCTTCTAGAAATGATGATTTTTATGTGAATAACTCCTTAGTTTGACATTTGCCTGCACTTTTTTAGCGAGGAGTCCATTTTGGGGAGGGGGGCAGGGGGGTGGGAGGAAGGAAGTGCCCCATAGTCTTCAACTTCCTGTTCCTGTTCAGCAGGCTCCTCCCAGTGCTTTGTCCATCTCCTGGTCACTTTTCATTCGGATGTGGACCTGGAAGGATTACCTTTTGTGGATGCTGCTGGATCTTTGGATTTGAGGCCTTTTTGACTTTCTTTGGATCACTGTTGGATTAGAAATTTTACAAGTAAGTTTGTTTGGGGCATTACAGTTGCTGCAACTAAAATTTTGGGATTTTCGATTTTTGGGCTGTTTTGGGGCCTTTTCCCAGGGGTACTCAGTGGTGGGTGGACTGATTCTTTCTGTGGGTTGTCTTGAATTTAAACATCATGGAGGCCATAGATGAATTGGGATTGTGCTGATTTTTCTGTGTTTTTCGATTTTTTTTTTTTGTAAAATTTTGTGTTTTTCGATTTTTGACCTGTTGTTGGGGCCTTGACCAGGGGTAGTGAGTGGTGCATGGGGCCTAGTCTTTCTGTGGGCTGTCTTGAATTTAAACATCATGGATGGAATGGGATTGTGCTGATTTTGCAGTGTTTTTCGATTTTTGGGGGTGTTCATGGGGAGGGACATGCCATGTGGCTGGTGGCCATTTTGAGTGCAGCTACAGGCACTGGCCATGTGCTGGCAGGCAAGTGGCCATTTTGAATGCAGGCTTTGTTGTTAGGCCTCCAACCATTTTGCCTACTTTTCAACCTTTATTTATGCCAGGGGTAGTGAGTCTTGCATGGGCCTAGTATTTCTGTGGGTTGTCTTGAATTTAAACATCATGGAGGCCATGGATGGAATGGGATTGTGCTGATTTTGCAGTGTTTTTCGATTTTTGGGGGTGTTCATGGGGAGGGACATGCCATGTGGCTGGTGGCCATTTTGAGTGCAGCTACAGGCACTTGCCATGTGCTGGCAGGCAAGTGGCCATTTTGAATGCAGGCTTTGTTGTTAGGCCTCCAACCATTTTGCCTACTTTTCAACCTTTATTTATGCCAGGGGTAGTGAGTCTTGCATGGGCCTAGTATTTCTGTGGGTTGTCTTGAATTTAAACATCATGGAGGCCATAGATGAATTGGGATTGTGCTGATTTTTCTGTGTTTTTCGATTTTTTTTTTTTGTAAAATTTTGTGTTTTTCGATTTTTGACCTGTTGTTGGGGCCTTGACCAGGGGTAGTGAGTGGTGCATGGGGCCTAGTCTTTCTGTGGGCTGTCTTGAATTTAAACATCATGGATGGAATGGGATTGTGCTGATTTTGCAGTGTTTTTCGATTTTTGGGGGTGTTCATGGGGAGGGACATGCCATGTGGCTGGTGGCCATTTTGAGTGCAGCTACAGGCACTGGCCATGTGCTGGCAGGCAAGTGGCCATTTTGAATGCAGGCTTTGTTGTTAGGCCTCCAACCATTTTGCCTACTTTTCAACCTTTATTTATGCCAGGGGTAGTGAGTCTTGCATGGGCCTAGTATTTCTGTGGGTTGTCTTGAATTTAAACATCATGGAGGCCATAGATGAATTGGGATTGTGCTGATTTTTCTGTGTTTTTCGATTTTTTTTTTTTGTAAAATTTTGTGTTTTTCGATTTTTGACCTGTTGTTGGGGCCTTGACCAGGGGTAGTGAGTGGTGCATGGGGCCTAGTCTTTCTGTGGGCTGTCTTGAATTTAAACATCATGGATGGAATGGGATTGTGCTGATTTTGCAGTGTTTTTCGATTTTTGGGGGTGTTCATGGGGAGGGACATGCCATGTGGCTGGTGGCCATTTTGAGTGCAGCTACAGGCACTGGCCATGTGCTGGCAGGCAAGTGGCCATTTTGAATGCAGGCTTTGTTGTTAGGCCTCCAACCATTTTGCCTACTTTTCAACCTTTATTTATGCCAGGGGTAGTGAGTCTTGCATGGGCCTAGTATTTCTGTGGGTTGTCTTGAATTTAAACATCATGGAGGCCATGGATGGAATGGGATTGTGCTGATTTTGCAGTGTTTTTCGATTTTTGGGGGTGTTCATGGGGAGGGACATGCCATGTGGCTGGTGGCCATTTTGAGTGCAGCTACAGGCACTTGCCATGTGCTGGCAGGCAAGTGGCCATTTTGAATGCAGGCTTTGTTGTTAGGCCTCCAACCATTTTGCCTACTTTTCAACCTTTATTTATGCCAGGGGTAGTGAGTCTTGCATGGGCCTAGTATTTCTGTGGGTTGTCTTGAATTTAAACATCATGGAGGCCATAGATGAATTGGGATTGTGCTGATTTTTCTGTGTTTTTCGATTTTTTTTTTTTGTAAAATTTTGTGTTTTTCGATTTTTGACCTGTTGTTGGGGCCTTTTCACCAGGGGTATTTGAGTCTAGCATGGGCCTAGTCTTTCTGTGGGCTGTCTTGAATTTAAACATCATGGAGGCCATGGATGGAATAGGATTGTGCTGATTTTGCAGTGTTTTTCGATTTTTGGGGGTGTTCATGGGGAGGGACATGCCATGTGGCTGGTGGCCATTTTGAGTGCAGCTACAGGCACTGGCCATGTGCTGGCAGGCAAGTGGCCATTTTGAATGCAGGCTTTGTTGTTAGGCCTCCAACCATTTTGCCTACTTTTCAACCTTTATTTATGCCAGGGGTAGTGAGTCTTGCATGGGCCTAGTATTTCTGTGGGTTGTCTTGAATTTAAACATCATGGAGGCCATAGATGAATTGGGATTGTGCTGATTTTTCTGTGTTTTTCGATTTTTTTTTTTTGTAAAATTTTGTGTTTTTCGATTTTTGACCTGTTGTTGGGGCCTTGACCAGGGGTAGTGAGTGGTGCATGGGGCCTAGTCTTTCTGTGGGCTGTCTTGAATTTAAACATCATGGATGGAATGGGATTGTGCTGATTTTGCAGTGTTTTTCGATTTTTGGGGGTGTTCATGGGGAGGGACATGCCATGTGGCTGGTGGCCATTTTGAGTGCAGCTACAGGCACTGGCCATGTGCTGGCAGGCAAGTGGCCATTTTGAATGCAGGCTTTGTTGTTAGGCCTCCAACCATTTTGCCTACTTTTCAACCTTTATTTATGCCAGGGGTAGTGAGTCTTGCATGGGCCTAGTATTTCTGTGGGTTGTCTTGAATTTAAACATCATGGAGGCCATAGATGAATTGGGATTGTGCTGATTTTTCTGTGTTTTTCGATTTTTTTTTTGTAAAATTTTGTGTTTTTCGATTTTTGACCTGTTGTTGGGGCCTTTTCACCAGGGGTATTTGAGTCTAGCATGGGCCTAGTCTTTCTGTGGGCTGTCTTGAATTTAAACATCATGGAGGCCATGGATGGAATAGGATTGTGCTGATTTTGCAGTGTTTTTCGATTTTTGGGGGTGTTCATGGGGAGGGACATGCCATGTGGCTGGTGGCCATTTTGAGTGCAGCTACAGGCACTGGCCATGTGCTTGGCAGGCAAGTGGCCATTTTGAATGCAGGCTTTGTTGTTAGGCCTCCAACCATTTTGCCTACTTTTCAACCTTTATTTATGCCCAGGGGTAGTGAGTCTTGCATGGGCCTAGTCTTTCTGTGGGTTGTCTTGAATTTAAACATTATGGAGGGCATGGATGGATTGGGATTGTGCTGATTTTGCAGTGTTTTTCGATTTTTTTGTGCTCTATAACTGAACTGATGTTCCTCTGTCTTCCATTTTTTTTAGGTGCACAAGACTCAAGAGAACCACCAGTGCCAGGAAGAAGTCCTGCAGCGGTGTGTGTGTGCAGCATAACGTCACGCGACGTCACGTCTGGCCTCAGACAACTCTACAATTCGTGCAACTGCGGCCTGCTGTCTGACCTGCTCTGAAGAAGATGGCCCCAAAGAAAGTTCTCCGTAGCTCCTCTAGCAAGAAAGTTGCTAGTAAGGAGCAGAAGAAGCAAGTTACCAAGGAGGCTGGTGTGCCACCCGCCACTTTTTTTGGGAGCAAAAAAAAAAGTACGCCTGCAGCAGCAGGATCTGCTGGGGACCAACCTGAGAGCAGCACCCCTGCTCCATTGGGTTCAGTGCCTCCACCACCACGCCAACTTAAGTCAAAGCCCTTGAGTGCTTCAGAGGCAGTCAGTGTACTTCTCCAATCACCATCGACCAGTGATGTTGGCTCATCGCAAGAAAGTAGCAGCAATGTCCCTGAATCAACACAGGTTGTTGTAACTCATCTGACAAGTGTTGAACAACCACAGCCGCAACAACAACACCATGTGCAAGTACACGCCCAAGTACATGTGGAAGGAGAGGCAGCAAAAGGAGATGCGCAAGCAAAGGTGCATGGACGTTCACAAGTGCCCACAATAGTTGTTCCTCCCGAAGTAGGGGCACATTTGGAAATCGACAATGAAGCTGAGGTATCATTGGAAGCCACTCCTCCTGATGATCATTCATTGTCTTCCACATCCCTAGCAAGGAAAAGATCAAGGGGGGTGTCTACATCTTCTTCAAGCCCACCTCGTTCTGGTGCAAGTGATCTGTCTTGGGAACCACGACAACTGCGGTCTGACAGTGAGGCAGAGGCACACCATGATCTGCCACCGGTACCTAAGCGTAAAAGGAAGGTCGTCCAAAAACTCAAACCTATGGAGTGTGATGAGGCTCAACAAGAAGTGACAGATACTGCTGGTGATGAAGCCTCTCACGATGACGACGAGCCAGTCATCACAAAGGTCACTGCAGCCCCACCGGGCATGCAGCAAAGAGACATTTTGACCCTATCCCGAGAAGCTGCTGAGCGTGATGATGATGTCGGCGAGGAGGCAATGGAAATGGAATCATTAGATTTGGAGTTAAGTAGTACACCAAAACCTACCGCTTCCATATTTCTTCCTCGCAAGAAGGTACCCACCTCGTCCTCGACCTCAATTCGTGGTGGTGAAAGTGCAAAACGTACTGAAGTTCGGCAATCCACATCCTCCACTTCATCTGTCATTAGCAGCAGGACCACCACCACCAGTATCGCCGCCTCCTCCGGCCCCCGAAGACATTTCAAGTCTCCAGTTTGGGACTTCTTTAGTGTTTGCCCAAAAAAGGAAAACGTAGCCATTTGTAGCCTTTGTAAGCTTCGATTTAGTCGTGGTAAGCTTGGTTCTAACTATGGTACCGGAGGCCAGAGAGGTCATCTTGAGAGAAGGCACCCTGTCGAATGGTTTCCGCACCTAGAGGCGGTCAAGAAAGCCGGAATTGCACGTAATGAAAACGTTGATTTGTCATCTGCTGATGACGAGGAGGTAGAAGACGATTCAAACACTTCACTTACACCCAGTTCCCATGTCAGCAGCACACCCCATGGGAGCCACACTAAGAGTGTGGGAGAGAGTGAGACATCAATGCGGAAAAGTTCATCAGCGAGCGTAACTGGGTCGAAGAGATCATCATCATCCCGTAAATCATTGGTCCAGGGCAACATTAAAAAGATGTTGTTTACAGAAGCGCAATATGAACGCAACCACCCAATGACCCGTCTGTATAACACTAAGCTGGCTAAAATGCTAGCTCTGGACCTTCTCCCTTTTTCTTTTGTAGAAGGGGTTGGTTTTCTAGAATTAGTGACAGCGCTCTGCCCTAAATGGAAGGTTCCTAGCCGGTTCTATTTTGCCCGAGTTGCGGTTCCAGCACTACATGAAGATGTTCTGAAGGTGATTGGGGCAGCTTTGCAGAAGAGTGCTGTTCACACTATACATCTGACAACAGACATGTGGACCAGTGGCGCAGGCGCTGATTACATGTGCATCACTGCACACTGGGTCTCTTTTTCAGGGGCTAAAGCAAAGCTAAACTCAGGTGTTGACACTAACATTGTTTTTAAAGGTGCTCGGAAACATGCAACACTAGCCATGTTTGGTTTGGAGAAACGTCACACAGCAGAAAACATTTTGGATGTCTTTAACACAAAGGTCCTTAACTGTCTGTCCCCACTAAAACGCAAGGTTGGTTATGTTTCCACAGACAATGGCTCCAATATAGTTAAGGCCATGAGGGACGGTTACTATTTCAGAGTGCCGTGTTTGGCGCACTGTATAAACCTGGTTGTCCAAAAATTCTTGGGTAATAAACGCAGTGCAGCGTACAGTGTATTGGAGAACTGCCGAAAAATTTGCAAGCATTTCAGGCATTCTTTTAAGGCCCGCAAGCAGCTGAGGAGCATGCTATATCAAAGTCAAATGCCAGTGAAAGCACTCATCCAGGAGGTGGTAACACGTTGGAACTCAACCTTCTACATGCTTGAGCGTCTGTATGAGCAGTATACGCAACTCGATCAATATTTCTTGAAAGAGGGTATAGAGGAGCTGAGGATGGGTGGGCCGCAATGGAACATAGTTGAAAGCCTAACACGCATGCTTCGTCCTTTTGAGGTCTTCACACGTGCAGTCAGCAAGGAGGACTCTAATTTGGGAAAAGCTATCCCATTGTTGTACATGCTGGAGGACCAACTGAAGGAGGTGTGTTCTGTGTTTCGAAAAGATGACAAAAAGAAAGACTCTTTGCTTCTGGCTGAGAAATTATTAGAGCTCCTACAAGGTGATGAACGTCTTCAAAAGATCCACTCAGAACAGCATTACATTTGTGCTACTATTCTGGATCCACGCTACAAAAAGGCGCTGGCAGGCAGAGCATTCTTTCCTTTTGCTGATGAAGATGTTACAAAGTACAAACGTTGGCTAGCCTTGTCAGCCAAGAAGTTTGAAACAGAACGGCTGGAAATTGAAGGAAATGGCAGTACATCAGCAGGCCATCCCCAGTCAAAACAATCCACTTCTGCACCTGTGGCTGTGGCACAAGTGACCTCTCAGCCGTTAAAGACACCGGCAACCGCATCATCTGCACGAAAGACAGCAGAAACATTGGAGGCTGAAGAGGATTGGCTAGCTCTGCGTGGGTTTGGTTCTCAAAAGGCCAGAGGCACAGCAAGAGCTACGCAAAGTGGAGGAACCTTGGAGGAGGACCTTGAGTCGATGGTGAAGGACTATCTGAATGACTCCACAGAGGTCTATGTTAATTCTGACCCATTGGCGTATTGGCATGGGAAAAAAGAATTGTGGCCACAGCTCACCAACCTGGCTTTAAACTACTTGTCTTGCCCACTCGCAAGTGTGTCTTCTGAACGGGTTTTCAGTGCGGCTGGTGGGATTGTAACTCCCAAACGGAGCCGCCTCTCGCCCAAAAATGTGGAGAGGTTAACAATGATCAAGATGAATCAGCACCTCATACCACCAGATATAAGAGTACGAGAGAGCGTGCCGGATGAAGAGGAGGTGGCCAGCACCATAGATGAGGGAATTTCTACTCTGTCAGGTGGCACTGACCTCACCCGGGCTGAATTCGCAGAGTATGATGACGAAGCCTTATTCTTATTCCTGGACCGTGATTCCGACTTCGAGCCCTGAAAATGAGACAACGAATCAATAACTTTCTTTTTCATCCTTATTCACTTTTATTCCTGTGTGTCTGTCTTTCTTTGTTGTGCACAGTTAATATAATTCAAACTTTAATCAGATAATCACAAAGACAAGCCCATCAGCAGAACTGTCTTCACTTGTTTGCTAATTTATTTGAAGGTGCCGCAGTCTGCATTCCTCAGGTTCACAAGTTCAGAAGAACATGCTCCTCTATCCTCCTCCTCCAGACTCCTATTTCCATCAAAGCAGAGGGCTGGTTTACGCCCAATGAAGAAAGACTCAGCACTTGTGGGGGTGTTGTTCTACCTCTTTGCAGGTGAGTTGACGGGTCTGGGGCCATTGCTGGGAAGCACTAAAAGTGGTTTGTGCCAAATCCGAGGCGGAAATTTTTTTGTGTTTTTGATGACTTGCTTGCCTTTGAGGTGCTCTTAGGGGGGGTTCCACTTCCGTCTGTTTGTGGGTGAGTTTCATGGTCTGAGAGCATTGCTGGGACACTCTAATCTTGATTGCA
Organism: Lissotriton vulgaris; assembly: GCF_964263255.1. NCBI lineage: Eukaryota > Metazoa > Chordata > Amphibia > Caudata > Salamandridae > Lissotriton > Lissotriton vulgaris. The sequence goes on from NW_028252190.1 coordinate 70,299, forward strand.
TTTGCTTTTCAGGAAATCCGTCGTGCCAACCCCGACTTATGGCCCAGCTACGCAGCGCGTTTGGACCGAAGGCCCAGAAATATTGCAAGTATGAGAGTTTGCTTTTGGCCTGTTTGGGGGTGTTATACTTCTTGGCGGGTGGGTTGCCGGGTCTTGGGGCATTCCTGGGAAGGTCTAATACCGGGTAGAAGTGGTTGGGACTAAATCCAGGCCGATTTTTTTTTGGGCTATTTCTGACATTTTGCTCTATGTAGCGTTTTCGGGGGCCTGTTTGGGGGGCTTCCTGGTGTTTCTGGGTGAGTTTCGTGGTCTGGGAGCACTGCTGGGACACTCTAATCTTGATTGCATTTGCTTTTCAGGAAATCCGTCGTGCCAACCCCGACTTATGGCCCAGCTACGCAGCGCGTTTGGACCGAAGGCCCAGAAATATTGCAAGTATGAGAGTTTGCTTTTGGCCTGTTTGGGGGTGTTATACTTCTTGGCGGGTGGGTTGCCGGGTCTTGGGGCATTCCTGGGAAGGTCTAATACCGGGTAGAAGTGGTTGGGACTAAATCCAGGCCGATTTTTTTTTGGGCTATTTCTGACATTTTGCTCTATGTAGCGTTTTCGGGGGCCTGTTTGGGGGGCTTCCTGGTGTTTCTGGGTGAGTTTCGTGGTCTGGGAGCACTGCTGGGACACTCTAATCTTGATTGCATTTGCTTTTCAGGAAATCCGTCGTGCCAACCCCGACTTATGGCCTAGCTACGCAGCGCGTTTGGACCGAAGGACCAGAAATATTGCAAGTATGAGATTTTGCTTTTGGCCTGTTTGGGGGTGTTATGCTTCTTGGCGGGTGGGTTGCCGGGTCTTGGGGCATTCCTGGGAAGGTCTAATACCGGGTAGAAGTGGTTGGGACTAAATCCAGGCCGATTTTTTTTTGGGCTATTTCTGACATTTTGCTCTATGTAGCGTTTTCGGGGGCCTGTTTGGGGGGCTTCCTGGTGTTTCTGGGTGAGTTTCGTGGTCTGGGAGCACTGCTGGCTATATCTACTTTACTTTGCAAGAGGTTTGAAGCAAATCCATGGTGGCAGAGGGGACTTAGGGCCTAGCTGCAGAGAGCGCGCGGAGTGATTTGGGAAATTTGTGAAAAATTGACTAAGTCCCCATTTTTGTACTTTTGCTCTTTGGCTGTTTGGGGGTCTTCTACTCGTTTTCTCCTGGGTTGACGGCTCTGGGGCCATTGCTGGGAAGCTCTAATACCGGATAAAAGTGTTTTGGACCAAATCCCAGGCGGAAAATTTTTTGTGTTTTTGATGACTTGCTTGCCTTTGAGGTGCTCTTAGGGGGGGTTCCGTCTGTTTGTGGGTGAGTTTCGTGGTCTGGGAGCATTGCTGGGACACTCTAATCTTGATTGCATTTGCTTTTCAGGAAATCCGTCGTGCCAACCCCGACTTATGGCCCAGCTACGCAGCGCGTTTGGACCGAAGGCCCAGAAATATTGCAAGTATGAGAGTTTGCTTTTGGCCTGTTTGGGGGTGTTATACTTCTTGGCGGGTGGGTTGCCGGGTCTTGGGGCATTCCTGGGAAGGTCTAATACCGGGTAGAAGTGGTTGGGAGTAAATCCAGGCCGATTTTTTTTTGGGCTATTTCTGACATTTTGCTCTATGTAGCGTTTTCGGGGGCCTGTTTGGGGGGCTTCCTGGTGTTTCTGGGTGAGTTTCGTGGTCTGGGAGCACTGCTGGGACACTCTAATCTTGATTGCATTTGCTTTTCAGGAAATCCGTCGTGCCAACCCCGACTTATGGCCTAGCTACGCAGCGCGTTTGGACCGAAGGACCAGAAAAATTGCAAGTATGAGATTTTGCTTTTGGCCTGTTTGGGGGTGTTATGCTTCTTGGCGGGTGGGTTGCCGGGTCTTGGGGCATTCCTGGGAAGGTCTAATACCGGGTAGAAGTGGTTGGGACAAAATCCGCGCGGAAAAGCCTTTAGTTTTGGCACTTTTTGTAACTTAGGGTTCGTTAGGGTTAGCCCTAGCAGCAGGATTGCATGTGTATCGGGGTGTTCTAGATTTTTCAAACTGAGTTCTGGGGTCTTAGAGCACTCGTGAGAATGTGTAATTTTGGTTGCAAGTCATTTGAAGAAAATCCATGGTGGGAAAGGGGGGATTTGGCATAGTTAAAGAAAGCCTTTGCCACTATTCTTAACTTAGGGTTCGTTAGGGTTAGCAGTATTTCTATTGCATGTGTTTGAGTGGGGGGGATTTCGAGTCTTGGAGCGATGCTGGCTATGGCTACTTTTGCTTGGTTGCTTGCAAGTGGTTTGAATGCAATCCACGGGGGGTAATGGGTAATTAGGGTACTTCGGCCTACTTTTACTTTCAAAGTAAGTTTTGTCTCCAGTTTTCTGCTAGGCCTCGTTTTTTGGGTGGGAGCACTGCTAGGAAGATCTATTTTTGTTCTAAAACACAGTTTACAGTACACCTAGCTTGAGGGGCAAGATCCGCTACATTAATTTGCCCATACTTATTTATCCTTGAAAAGGTGACTCAGAGTACGCACTTTCAAAAACATTGTACTGTCTGTCTACTAGGAAAAACAAATTGTGACTTTTTGCACTCCACAGCCTACATACCTTATATTTATTTATCAGTGGTGTTGTAATATTATATCACTTCCTGTTTTTCGTTGAATAATTACAGGCCGGGTTTCAGTCTCTGCAATGGGGAAAAAAGGATGGAGTCAGGCTTCACAGTAGCGAGCCACAATTCAGCATCAGGCAGGCAGTGGACAGGGTGTCTTCTGGTGACCAACATCGGTGGACGAAGCGTCGGCTGCAATGGAGGAGTGCCGCTAATAGGAGGATTTTTTTTCTGCGGGCAACTTACTTACCACTTCCAACAGGACCACTACAACCACATAGATACAGTATCCCTTGCCTTTTTCTCTGACTGTGACTGCATTTCTTTGCTCTCTCTCGGCTTCTACATTGATCCCTTAACACATCACTTAGTCCACTCCACTATCTGCACCACACATAGTCATTTGTAAGTGCTCCTACGTAATTCGCAAGTCGCAGCACGCCCCAGGCCGTAGAGGACTGGGATGGCCCCAATGATGAAGCATGTCACCAAGGGGCAACCCTGGTGAGTGAGGGGACACCTAGAAAAAAAGCAATTTCTCCTTTTCTATCTACTATACCTTCTGTCAGGTTACGCAGCCCCTAAGCGCCTACCGTACTATGAAACTACATTTCCCATGAGTAGGCGGGAGACTTGCAGACTATTTAGTGAGACTATATGAGAGTACCCTTGTATGTTAGGACATCACTTCACTGATGCCTGTCTTGTCTTCTCTTACAGGTATCCTTTCCCTGCTGACCCTACCTTTACCCATCCCACATTTTTTATTTTAGTTTGTTATTTTTCTCCCTCGCCTAATGCCTCGAACACCCTGTGTTTACACTTCTGGGTGTTGGTGACATTTGGAGGTGGAACCATATTTGCATCGACTGGATCACGGGGAGTAAACGTGACACCTTCCAGACCAACCCCATTGAGTGTTGTTGTGAATGGATTTATAGTGACCAGCAAGGCTCTCGGGTATCTGGCTACAGAGACCTTATGTTGAATATAGTTATCAATAATTCCACACAGGCCCTGTACTGTCGCATTCTTTCTTTCCACAGTTGTCGATGATATATTCTTACTCTGCTTGACAAAGAACCATTGCTAATGTGAAAGAACTTCAACCGAATTAGTAGTTATACTTTACCATTTGTTAGGCTACAATGTGGCACTGCTCTACTGTACTTCTGTCACCTGCTATATTCTCAGTTGTACCGTTGAATTGCTCAGGAGGACAAACCAGATTTCATTTTCTTTTTTTTCATAGGCATGCAACTGCCACTGTGTCACACCACTAGTACCACCGCTATGAGGAAATTTTATCCGACCAAGATTGCCAACGTTATTCGGTGTTTCCCGTGGAGCCAGCCCTGGGCCTAGCCCTACTTTCAAACACAAATTACAGGTAAGATAAGCGTTTGGTGGTTTGGGGGTATAATGGAGTATTAGTACGAGAGACGAGAGACTGAAGGTAGTACTACTAAAGTCCTAGGACTCTTGGATTCACTTCACTTAGTCTGTGAGAGGCACTTAGTGTTGAAAACATTTGGGCATTTACACTTAAAGGAAGAAAATGGAACTAAACTTTCAGGAAAACAGTCAACGTTAAACCCCCACCCACCAGGCAAGCAGTAAAAAACAGGTATGCTCAGATAAAGTTTGAAAAAGTATATTTATATCCCTAACAAAATAATCTCCCGCAAGACCCTCCCTAACCCCAACGATTGTCCTTCAAAAGTCCCCAAAAACCCAACTCCCAATTCCCACCCCCCAAAAGTCTCTAAAAAAGGGGCAAGGGACACTATGGGTGGATGCTGTTAACTTTTTGGGCCAGGGCATCATGCTCCTCGCGGAGCAAGGCGAGCTCCTGCTGAAGGCGGGACACCATCAGGGTAGTGCGGCGCAGGCGTGCCTTCACTGCCTTGCAGGTGCAAGGCCTGTGAGAAGCAGCTGTTGGCCTTGCTGCTCGGCGGTGGCGTTTGCCTTTGGCAGCCCGGCTCAGTCTCGGTGGACCACTGTGCTGGGTGGCAGCCGGTGGGGCCACGGAGGCCGATGCAGACGACGTTGTCGTTGTTGTCGACCGCACACTTTCCTCGTCCTCCAGGGCCACCAGCCGCCGATATTCCGCAACAGTGGCCTCGATTCTCCGTTGCCGGGCCGCTCTAGCCAGCTCCTTCCTCCTTGTTCGTTTGGAAGGAGAACCTATATGAAGAAAGAAAGACATAGTCTGTAACCAATGCTCTTTAAGATTAACTCAATCATTCAGCAGAAATGTGTGCTGCAGTACAACTAGCAACTTGCAAGCGCATTACATAACTATTGAGGCCAGTATCTATCTAACCTCACACTTCTTCATCCTTGCTCTAACATTAGTGGGAGTTTAAGGAACAAATTCTATGAGCACTGTGGACTTCCATTGGAGTCGACTATGAAAGTACACCAGTCTTATTCTTCTTCTTGTCTCTTGTTTTGGAAAATTGGTACGTTATTTTCTGCAAGCCGGCATAATGCCAGCGCGGTAAACTTGCACCCGAGAAAAAGAGACGCACGCCATGAGGAGTGACCTAGACTTGCGTTGCCGTTGCGTTACTGTACCCGTCCAGTACATGCAGGTGGTGAATCTCTTACTTTTCTATTACGGGTGGCACTGAGAATACTCTGTTACAACTCAAGGGCTACTGCTTAATTAATTTAACTTTCACCCTACAGTGGAAATGAGTACTAGAAATGGAAAATTGAAGAAGATAAATAATCTGATTATCTATCACTTCACATGGGATGTTTTTGCTTATATATGGGATGACTTTAGGTGCTTTGCTTTTTATTGAGTGACAGGCAGTGATACATCCACACATGAATGACTGAGTACTACTAAACTTATTAAGAGAGGTAGGGAGTGGCCACCATAATAACCGGATCTATGCAGTGCTTGCAATACAAACTACTGCTACTATTTATGGTAGTATTTGGACAAAATTAAAAGTTCTTTTCCTTGCCTTTCCTACACTGGAACGGACGTGCGGGTGCAGTGTTACATGCTCTTCAAAGTTACACTTAGTTCATCCACTGACCATCTACTCTCTCTAGATCATGGGTACTCACAAACTTTCTCTCAGGGGCTACATTTACAGTGTAGTTTGGGGCCGAGGGCCGCACTGGTGGGGGCGGAGTCAGAGGGGGCGGGGCTAAAGCAAAACGATAACTTGTGACCATGAGGTTGCACACAGGTCCCTGCAGCAGATGCCCTCATCCACTGAGCCACCAGACCCAGCATTTACATACATCTCTCTCCCTCCTGCTGTCCCTCCTGCCCTCCCTCCATCTCTCTCTCCCTCCTGCCCTCCCTCTCCCTCTGTCATCTCACTGTGTGTGTGTCTATCTGTGTCAGCCTTCAGCCCGGGTTGAGACCGCTTCCTCAACGCGCACACACAGACAACAACACCAAAGTACTTAACAGGTCTTTAAAAGACCATTAACATATTATTGAGGCTTTGTTTGTTTTAGCGCCCCTGCTTCTCCACCCTGACAATCACTGCTTGCCCGGCCCCACAGAGCAGAGGCTTTGTTCTATTTCACCTCTTTGTGGCCTTGCATCTCCACTCTGCTCTGTGGGGGCCGGGGGAGCAGTGATTGTCAGAGTGGAGATGCAGGGGCGCTAACAGGTGAAATACAAAAAAGCCTCTGCTCTGTGGGGGCCGGGGGAGCAGTGATTGTCTGCAAGGTCTGCGCACCGCCAAGGAAGGCTTGCCGGGCCACCACCGGCCCGCGGGCCGTACTATGAGTACCCCTGCTCTAGATACACATATGCTATCTAAGAGTCAGATAGTAGCATGATCCAGGTATATGGACACATACAGTTTCTGTGTCACCCACCCAGGCTGTTGTCCTTCCACCCATCATTGCTTCATCATTCACCCAGCCATGCATCTCATATTCTTGCCTTCCCAGCTAGTCTTCAATCTCAATAAGTAAGGAATATATAAGAGCTTACCTCTGGCCGCCACCACCGTCTCAACTCTCACAGCCGCCGCCGCCGCCTCCTCCCCTGATGAACTGCCCTCCGCCTCCGTGTCGAGCACCACCACCACACTGGCCCCGCCACCAGATGTTCCACCTACAAAGTACATTTAAGAATCTTAGAATAAAGCACTCACTAGTCACTAGTATTTGGTCTAGGAATGAAGACATGTGAAAACAATGTAATTTGTGACTGTCTACGTTAAAGTTAAAAAAAATGTCCCTTTTTCCAGGGAAGGTTGTCTTGCTGCACTTTTGGCACAACTGATGAAGGCTGATTTTTTAACACGCACCATTTTTCTCCACACAGACAGAAGATGGACTTCTAACAACAAGATCAAGTTGAAACCAGGTGAGAGCTCGGCTCGACCACAAGAAATGTCTTCAATTAATCGTCAGCACTAACCACTTTTCCATTATCAGTTAAACGTTTAGTTTTATTATGACTTCATTTTAATAAATGTGTTTACTTTTAATAAAGCTTTTAAATTTAAATACAATCTGTGTTTTTTGGTCCTCCAGACTAGAGTGACTGAGCGAAAGGTTTTGCAATTTTTGCAAGCATGAGTCCAGATAGAACACTTCAAAAGACATTATGGACAATCCCAGAGGACTGCACTAAGTTGATAGAGCTATTGCTGACTAGAATCATGGGAGTTTCGCCAACCGTGCAATCTTAGTTAGCTACACAGACAGACTAATAAGAATAATCTAGTAATACCACAGGGAGTCATAGTAGAGGCAGGATAAGAATTTAGATACAGTCTACAAGAAGAGCAAAGACAATTTTGAAAAAATTCAAATGAGGAACGCTAGGAAAAATAGGTACTAGTCTAAAATGAAAACTTACTGGGGCCAGCAGAGGAGCCCTCGCCTGCCCGATCCTGGCCCTGTTGAACAGCATCCGCCGCCTGCTGCTCCTGTGTCCTCCTCTCGCCCCTGGGGGGAGCTGACGTACAACATGAAAGAAAGAACAGAAAACATGGATGATTGTTGCTTGTCAATGTCAACCAAATCAAACATTTCAAAAGAACAATAACAAAATATTTCCGCGAAATTATATTGATTATGGTTACTTTTTATTTATTTGCGGACCTGTGACTTCGAAAGTCACGTAACTCACTAAACAAAGTACTGAAACGTTCACCTAGGACTGGCAGGCAGCAGTCCGCAGGCAAGACGCAAAGTGACAGACAAACTCCATTGTGATTTCAGTCAGATCAGTGACAACACTAACAGTTGCCTGCTACATTACCAGTCATTTAAATAGTCAAACTATCAATCCACCGCCACTATTTTTCTTATTGTCAGGGTTACAAAGGAAGGGGCAGATTTAAGCCCTTGCGGCTCTTTTGCGCCGTTCTTGCGTGACTTTTGTGACGCAGCAGCTAAACAAAAAAGGGCGCCATGGTGCGGCGTATAATATTATAACAACGTGACGCATTTGGGAGATGCATCCCGTTATAAAGCCCTGCGCCATCAGGGGGCGTTCCGGCGCAAGGGAGGGCATTCCTGCGCTGGAACACATCCTAATAGTGGCTGAGGGAAATCTACAAAATATCAATCAGTCACCTTTAGGACAATGATGCGTCACACAAACCCTGCACCTGCTTGAAGCAGACGTACGGCTTGACCCAGCATTGGGGAGATAGGGTACCCCAGAGCATTGATGGAGCTGCGCCATCGTTGCGACGCAACTCCAGCAGTAAAGCTTCGGTGACGTTTTGGGCCCATGGGGCGCCGCATTGCAAATACGGCGCACCATGTTTGGTGGTGGTAGCGGGCCGCACAATTAATGGCGCATCCCTGCTACTTTGCAGGGATGCGACGGTAATTGCAATTCTGCCCCTTAGGGGCATACTTACTTACGCGTTCTGGCGCATCTCCAGAGATGCGCCAGATCAAATGCGTCACGCAAAACTACCCTTGCGACACGGCAGATGTGCCTCATTTACAATGCGGCGCGCCCTGGCGCAAGGGTAGGCACTTGCGTGACGCATCTCGTCACGTAAGAGCGGCGCATCGCTGGAGTCACGTCGCCAACGCAATGCAACTCCAGTAATGCTCAGGGCCACCCAATACTTTACATGCTGTGTCAGTCCTTTCGCCTGCTTCGAGCAGACATAAGGAATTGAATTGACGTAGCAGCGTCGCAGAAGTGCCTGCGTTAAATCTTGTAGATTTCACGCAGGCAATTTTGCGAGGCGCACAGCCGCTGGACCGCCCACCCTGCGTACTAGGAACGCACCCATTGTGGTGCAGGCCCATGGCTTTATAACGTCACGCATCTCCCTAGATGCGTCATGCTGTAAATGACTTGCAGGGATGCGGCACGTTTACGCCGCTGTTGCGTCACGCAAGGCAACGTAAACGTGGCGCAAGGGGCTTGTAAATGTAATCTGCCCCCTAGTGTCTAGCATTACGCAGTTCTGTTAAGTACACTCATACATAATAGTTACTCAGGCCAATGAGACCACAAAATAGAAAACAAATAAGCATAGTAGCAACCCCACTGAGAAGGAGAGCAGTGCACCTGAAATGCACAGAAGATTTTGAAATATAATTTAACTACAATGTAATCGTCATCAGCGGCATTATTGGCTTGCTCCATGTAAAAAACAAATATTTGCAATACAACAACACAGAGCAGGAGAAAACATCATAGTAGTGAGTGATTAAATGCCAATGGCTACTACTACTCACCAAGCCCGGGGATCTCCAAGCCGAGCTGGTCCAGCAGGTCGCGCTCGCGGTCCAGGAGGTCCGTCCAGCGATGGGTGACCTGGCTGTAGGTGCGCTGGACCCCGTAGAGGTGGGATATGGCCCAGCACACCTTCTCCCACCGCTTCCGGCGCTCCCGCATGTTGTAGCCGCCGGCCGCGATCCTGCCGCCTCCCGCGATGGTCCTGGGCAGGCGGCGCTGGACGAAGTAGACCAGCGCGCCCACTTCCTCCGGGCTGAATATCTCCCGGCGCGTCACCTGCTCCCCCCTCGATCTCACGCCTGCTGTCCTGCCACTGGGTCCAGCACTACTCCCCGCCGCCGCTGCGGCCCTCAAGTGCCTGGGCAGCTTCACGGCGCCTGGCTTGACCATGGTCTGGGCAGGTAAGGTAGGAAGAAGTAGAAAATTAAGAAAGAATAGGATAGGGAAGAAGAAAAGAAAAGAGTTTACAAAAGTAGTTTAAAAGTAAAGAAAAATAGCAGAAAAGACAAAAATATACAGCTAGGAAAAGAGAGGGATAGATAAGAAGCAAAATCGTAAAAAAAAAACTGAAAACAAGCAAAGGATGGGAAAGATATCAAGAGGATTAAACACCATGCCCAGACACAGGAAATGAATGAAAAACAAGATGGCCGGCGCCCGTTTCCGAGCGCGAAAGTCAGTTCGCGCGAGATTTTCCTCGCGATCTCGTGCGAACCTCTAGATTTCCCGCGCGATCTCGTGCGAACCTCTACTCGCAATGCGCTTACTGCGCGAGATTATACATAGCGGGCGGAAACGGAAATACGTCACGCAAACAAAATGGCCGCGCCCGTACTCGACCTTGGGGTAAATTCGCGTGTTGCGCTGCAAGCGGCTCGCGAATACTGCAAAAAAACTCGCGAAACAACAAGCCGCAAAAAAATAAAATGCTCATTCGCACGAATTGGCGGCTTCCGCGGTCGGTTTCGCACGACGCCGCGCCCCGCGAATAGCGCGAAAAAAACCGCAAAACGATTTCAGCAAAAGCAAAAGCAATGAGCAGGTGCAAAAGGTCAACCTCATGATTTGTAACGATTCTTTGTATTGCTTCCTGAGGGGGCCCTCCAGAATTCGGTTGCCTGCTTGCAACTATTGTGTGACCCTGCTCTGACCTTAACTGTATGCCACAAAGGTCCTGATTTACAGCTAAAGGAGCAGACAAGCAGGTGCCAGGCTGGAACTTTAAATTCTTTCAGTGACACATTAATTAGCCCCTAATTCATTATTGTCAGTTGGGGCAGGGCAGGTGTTGTAACTAATTTTGCAACAATGAAAGCACTTAGCAAGTGCAAAAGATCACTAATCAGCGCGCACTAAGGAAGCAGGTGCCAGCTAAAAAAATATTCTGTGACACATTAATCAGCCCCAAATTAATTCAGGTCACTTGAGGCAGGGAAGGTGTGCTTTGCTTTGCCGAAAATAATGTACACTGGACAACCAGAGGGTGTGGTGATGAAACAGAGGGTGGCATGGGTGGGCCAGTGGGTGGCATGAGTAGTCAGAGAGTGGCAGTGGTGACAGAGAGTGGCAGTGATGAAGAAGAGTGTCCCAAACAGGCTGGACATGTAGAAACAACAAGTTCGCAAAACTTGCGACCCGACAGGTAAGTTCGCAAATTGCGAAATTGTAAAAACCCTCGCGAACTGGCAGAAACACGGGCGAACACAAAAAAAAATAAAAATCCGCAAATTCGCGGGAATTCGCGGATTTTGCGGATTGCGAGTTTGCAAATCCGCAAATTCGCGGATTGCCAATCCGCAAAATCCGCTCATGCTTACTTATGATGTATATTGCCTGGGCTTGTTACATGTCATAAATTGTCAGCGCTTATGCCCATGAAGCTTGATTATTAACATTTACATATAGGTGCCTGAGGGAGGGAAAAGAAGTCTATGTGAATGGCAAGGATTGCACAATAGTACCAGATCAATTCTTAATTTGTAGACACATACAATTGTATGGCTCTTGTATACAAAATGTGCCTGATTTGGACTGAGTTTTGAAATGTAGTCTGACAACTGCTATCATAACAACGTTCAGTTTACTGCAAACAGGAGTTATTTACTTCGAAATAATGGAGATTGTTGTGTAATGTTAGCAGGCATCGCTCACATGATTACCGTAACTGAGCGTGTGGTTTAATTAAAAATTCGTTGTGTTAACTTCTCTGCATGGGAAGCTGGATGTTTCCATCTGGCTGTTGATTTCAACCTTGAAAGCAGAGTCAACCAAATGAGTCGTATAAAACCGTTATTGTCTCAAAAAGAGGTCGCTCTTATATCTGATACAGAAACATTTGTCCTTTATGTAGCAAACACCCGCACAGAAGTGCATGATTTATTAAATACAGACGTGCGCTTGAATTTTGGGGAGTTAATTTAGAGTATCTTTAATATGTCCTTGACTATGGGGTTACATTACTTATTTAAAGTTAGAAGCAGTGGCCTTGTGACTTCTGTAGAAAGTATATCTGGTGTCTTTTTGGGATTTTTTCATTTGATTTTTTCCAGCATCTTTGGTGGATTGTGCTTAATACTCGCATTAGTTGCCGTTGTGCTTTTATTGATTTGTTTACATAAATATGGATGCACATCCTGCAGCAGACGATAATATGTCCCGGTTGTTGCTGCTCCGCAACCGAATGCTTAGTTACTATGGAGTGCTACCTCTTTGCACGTTGAGTGCAGCTTATGGATTAACGTTTCGATTTTCCTTTTTCACATGCGTTCAACCTGTCTTCCATTGTCTGAGCTGCGATTTCGACTGGGCCCTGGATTTGTGTCTCTGCAGTACGGTGTCTCCCAATGCGGATTATGACCAGCTGATGAGCCCCTTAGTGGTTCATGACTTGCTAAGTTCTGGCCTTAGCAGCGACACATGGAATAATGGGACGTTGGAATGTTTTTGCAGCGGCGCTTGAGTTCTTGGCACGCAGTTACATTGAAAATTACCCGAGTTTTCCTCCGATGGTGGTAGAGGCTGGCTCCGGTTGTTGAGGAACATGTATGTTCATTCTCACTATTGCATTGGTTGGCTGAAATGTTTTCAGATGAGAACAATAACTTCCTCTTGGAGGCTCTTGCTACATACTGTGCTTACACGCTGTTAGATTAAGACTCTTTGATTTTTCTACGTATTCTTTATTATTTAGTTACTGTTTTCTATCAAAGAGCGAATAACTTTTTTTTGGAAATGTGAACTTGACTCTGGTTTTTAGGCTTTGACTCTGCGTTCCTAATTCGCCCACGTTTATATCACATGCTTTGACCAAAAAAGGGTGCTGTGGGGCTGAGAGTTGCACTCACAGCCTGTTAAGTTAGCATGGGTTTATTAGAAGCTTACATGCTATTTTTGCTTTCCTGCTCTGCTTTGCACACGACACGTACTTGTGATATTGTTAAGAGAAAGCTGAATATTTTGCTTTATATGAGAATAATTTAGTATGCTATATTTGTAAACTGCCTCGCTAGTTTTGTGTGTATAGTGAGAGCATGGAACTTCAAGGCTATCTTGAATACTGTGTCTGTTATTCAGAATGATCCTCGCGTGTTCGAGCCATAATACATATGGAGCTGTGGGCACCTCTGATACTTGCGCGTTTCATAATCCATTGTGGAGGCAATGTTACACACAGTTGGAGAACATTTGTATCTTGACAGTTTGTGGAGCCCTGAATGTGATACACTACTGCTGAGTACTAGAGGTATGGGTGTGCCCATGTAATCCTATGAGACCTTCTGTAGTTATAAACTAATCTGCTAGGTAGGGAGGGTGAAATGGAGGTATATTGTACATTTGTTTACCTTTAGCATTATAGGATGCTTTTTCCGTTTGTATTTCATGGAATAGTAACAATGCTGACAACCTTGTTTCAGATAACATGTTTGGTTGTATTTTTATAAGGTACTGTGCATGAGATTATGGCATTAGAAATAAAAATTTTAAAGTTGTACGTGTCTTCATTTACATCTTATTTTTGACTGGTGTAAGAGTATATTGAAAGAGTGTTTTTGTTATCCACTTTACTTCATGTAATCTAAGTCGCATGATCTGGGTTGACTAGTCATTGTTGTTTTTGCTCTAGGGTGAAAAACCAATGAGTGACTGATTGCTAGTTTGGTAGGGGGTTTGTGAGTTCATCAGTGATGTCATTTGATATGTCATCAGTGATGTGATGAGTGATGTCACTGACCATGTCATGAGTGATGTAATATGTGACGTCAAAAGCAGTGCATTGTGGGTGCGCGAGTTATAGTGAGCTGAACTAACTATAACGGGGGAATTTCAATGGTTTTGTATGAGAGAAATGTCCAGCTGGATCACTGACAGAACATCGACAGACAAAATATCGAGAGGACAAAATATCGAGGTCAAAATATCGACTACAAAAATATCGACTTCCTATCTTCAAACAGGTAAGTACAAAAATATCGAATCCAAAATATTGCGTGTAAAAAATATAGACTGTCAAAATATTGAATTTTTTAAAAGTCTTAAAAGTAAATTAAAAGTAATATAATAATAAATTAAAATAATTTAAACATATTTAAAATACTTAAATAAACGTAAAATTGAGAAATAATTAATGTAACTTAAAAAAAAATATATTTTTTATTATATATATATATATAGGTACATCTTAGAGATGGACAGTAAGACACCAGGAGGCCTCAACTCAACGGAGGATTTTTACACTTGCCTCTGAACCTCACTTCCCTCTTACAGTATCTTTTAGTGCAGATAAGGTATTTGAGTTCATGGATTTACCACATAGCAGGTCCCAATATAGTGTACATGGGGTTATCTCACTGCCGTAACACAATAGGCCCTATGTCTGATGAGCAATGTGGACACAGTAGTCAAACATCATAGCCTAGGATTAGGCTATGCAATATGAGACAAGAAAAAAATAGTTGTAAAGAAAATAAATTTATTTCATGTTTATCACTATGCACTGTCACTTTGGTTGTAATATATCTAATGCTCCCTGTAAGGGCTGGCAAAAAGATGATATTTCCGTTTTGGTAACAACATTGGAGGCTGCGATAATGTATTTAGACAGAGATTATCTCCTACGTGGCATAGTCACAGTAGTGTGCGCCAATCATCATAAAATGTGCAAAATTTGAATATGGACATCAGTGTTTTTACCAGAAGCTAAAAATGCTATTTTTGTATGGTTTTATCCTGGTTTTATATTGATGAAATTTATCTGATATATAATTATAGATAACATTATAAAGTGCGTATTTTTAAATGGTTATTTTATCATGTATATATGCCTATCATGTTTTCTTAAACCTCACTCCTGGATAAAACTGTTTACACTTTAGCGTTTTTGCACATGTATAGTTGTTAAACGGGGATTAACCCGCAATTTGAGTAGCCTTACATTATGTTTTTCATGTCTATGAGCTTACTGTGGGAGCATCTGATTAATGCAACCAATCACGGTTTAATTATTCTTGCACTTGCACTTTAAATTCTGCATTTCCTCCCCTTTGCGTCATGTGACAAAGGCCTCTGTGAAGGTCGAAACATTATGCTGAGGTGGGCCTTCCTCGTTGTTGAATAAATCACTGCTCACCTGCACCCTGGGTCTTCCTCTCTTCTTCTGCGCCGTTGGTATCCAGCATAAGGGCTCCTGGTGAGAGAATGTTGAGATCGTGTTTATATATATAGATATATATATATATATATATAGATATATATATATATATATATATATATATATATGTTATGTTATGTTATGTTAGTAGCATTTCTAAGGCGCGCAGCTGCCCCAGCCAAGGGGCGTCCCGGCGCCTGATCGGGTACCACAACACAACAGATCGATGCTGGGAAGGAGAAGGGGAATCATACAGCAATAGGGAACAGATAAGTTTTTATGGCACGCCTGAAAGAAGTGAGGCTGTTCAAGGCTCGAATATGGACAGGGAGAGAGTTCCATAGTCCTGCCGCTAGCACTTGAAAGGAGCGGCCTCCCATCCTACTCAGTCTGAACCGAGTACTAACTGCCAGATGGAGAGATTCCGATCTAAGAGACCGCGTCGGAACATAGGAGGTAACAAGCTTAGCAAGGGCAGGGGGAGAGGAGAACTTCAGGATTTTAAATGTCAGGCAGAGGGCCTTAAATTTAATTCTCTGTCTGACCAGCAGCCAGTGGAGCGAGGTCAGAACAGTAGAGACAGAGCAATGTCTAGGAAGGCCGACAATAGCGCGCGCCGCAGCATTCTGCACCCTTTGCAGTCTAGTAGCCTCCGCCTGATTCACTCCAAGCAGCAACGCACTCCCATAGTCCAGCCGAGAGAGGATGGAGGCTTGGACCACCAGTTGCCGATATATATATATATATTAATATATATATATATATATATATATATATATATATATATATTTATATATATATTCACTAAAAAAAACATAGGTTTCACACCAGTTATAGTTAGCTGGAAATTTTACTGACATAAAACCAATGAAATTCCACGTTATAGTTAGTTGGACTCACTATAACTTGCGCGCCTGCAATGCACTGCTGATGACGTCACAAATTACATCACTCATGACATGGTCAGTGACATCACTCATGACATCACTGATGACACCATCCTTGTGACAGAGTGACAGACCACCTTTCACTGTAAAGTAACCCTTGAAACACATATTCAAAAATAGTAACTAACATTTTCAAAAAAGTGGAGATACCCATACCAGTTACAACAACCAAATCAGTAATACCACCATCTAATACACATCCACTCATTCACCAACAGTTCAATATATTCACTCATCACATGTAGTGATAGACCTATACATCCTGTTACACACCGACAGTCATCCAAAAGTTACTCACACACATATTTACACATGCAAAAAAACTATTGAACATCCATTTATTTGCATATACAGCTATACACACACTACCACTTTACTTCTAAGGAAACTTACACATGCTTACTCTCTTAAACAATCACTTATAGAAACACATACTTATTTAAACAGTAACTCTTACAATCTCTCACTCTCACATATACTCACTTATATATATCAATACTCACATATACTAGATTAAAACATATGTCGTTACTGATAAAAACACTAGTGAGACAGTCATTCACTCACTAACACACACATATATACACACTCATCCACCCATACAGTGCTGCACATATGCCGTCTTCAAAACACAAACAAACAGTGAGTCAGTCACCAACACATGCAGCCACTTATACACAAAGTGAAACACTAATACATATATGTAATGGCAGAGTTTTTGGGCTCTATTTAGCAGTGATATAGACCTTAGTCTTGCTCACATCTAGTATAGGTATTCTTAGCCTGTGTTGGCCCTTTTAAGCCCTTTTTTCAAGACCTAGAAGAGGATAGCTGCTTAATATGATGATAGATCCTTTATTCTTGACTTTAACCTGTCTATTGCCTATTGGCTTTGACATATTAGACACATTGGTATGGTTTATGTAGGTATTCTGACAGAGCTAAGGGGCATTTCGTCCCTTTCAGGCCTACAGGCCTAGAGCTAGAGGGACTCCATCTTGATGAAGCTGAGAGGCTTTTCAGGGCAAAGGCAAAGTTTATAGTTAAGGCTGTTGTTCGCTTGGAGAGAACCGGCTCAGGCTGGCCCTTATCGAAGGAATGTATTTTTCTCCACTCCGAAGACACAACTTCAGGCTGGCCAGCTGGGAACGTGTCCTTGGTATGGGGAGGTACAAGAATTTGGTGGGCGGCAGGTTACTGGCCGTAACTTTCCATGAAAGGACAAGCTTCCATATTAGCGAGCTACAGGAGAGGAGGAGTGTTCAGTTCAGTTTGGAGTTCAGTTCAGCGTGGTGTGCAGTTCAGCGTGGAGCTCAGAACAGCTGGGAGCTCAGTTCAGCTTGGAGCTCAGAACAGCTTGGAGAGAGAGAGAGGATGTCTGCTGGAGCTGCAGAATAGAGTGCAGTTCTTGAATGGAGAAAGAAGGCAGACGATTGCTGAAGATGAGGAGAGAGAGAGCAGTGCAGAGAGCATCAAAGAAGGCTGTCAGCTGGAGCAACTGAACCAGAGGCGTGGTGATGTGGTGAAGGAGGGAGAGACAGAGAGAGCCCTAATCCCACCAGAGGCAGAGAGAGCCCTAATCCCACCAGAGGCAGAGAGAGAAATCTTCCTTCTAATAGGTGAGGTAGTCTGAATTAGTTACATTTACACTTACACCTTAATCTTGTTCTTATTCCCTAGGCTATTGTATGTCTAACTAATCCTTTCCCTTTCAGCGGAGTGTTCCTGTTATGTTTAATCCTTCTCTTTCAGCGGTGTGTTAAAGTTACTGCTAGTTATAGAGACCCCATAGTTTTGTATATGTATACTTTATTATTGTTACAATAAATGACCCCATTTTAATTAGTGAATTAGTGTGCATGAGTTTTTTTATGATAAAGCTAACCTGGCTTCTAGCCAGTTGCCGTTGAGCCACTGATGGATCAGAAGGGAGTAGGAGCGCTTAAATCAAGAAATAACTCAATCACATAGTGTGTATATCTTTGTCCCCATACAGTGAGGGTAATCTTTCCTGGTAGGTATTACTGTTTGAACAGATGCTACCCCTGATCAGGTAAGTAATAGTGAGGGAGAGAGGAGACCTGCAACTAAGGGACCACGGTACTACACCCTCCCATAATCCTGTCTTATTATTGTAGTAGCAGACCCCTAGTGAAGAGACTTCCCAATATATATATATATATAGGTGTTCATAGGAATGTGGTCGTCGTTGATATGCGGCGTTAGTGAGAACGTTGGGTAGGATACCAGCGTGGATACCCACAGGATTGTGGCTTGCGTAAGTGAGAGCGTCAGGGGGGAGACTGGCGTGGAGGTTTGCCGGATTGCGAACCGTTTGGAAATAAGGGAGAGCACTGGGGCTGCAGACCCACGTGTGTAGACGCACCGGATTGTGTGTCATATCTGCCCCAGGGTAGATTAGTCTGGGTCTGAGTGGCCGCGAGACTATAAGTTATCCTTAGTAATCAGTGAGTATTCTTAGTATCCCTATAGATTTAGTGGTGTTTTTAATAATATGAGCTTGTATATTGCGAGTTCCCCATCCTCAGGTAGGTACCCAGGTGCCTGGATAGTTGGTCCTGAGGAGGGATGTGATTACGTTCTGGCTGGGTTGGAGGGGCCCCTAGGGGCTGATCCCATCTAATCAGAAAATCCGGCCATAACATCTGGCGTCACAAACTGCTTACCTATCCTGTGTGACCTGGCCATGTGCTTAGAGAGTTTCCCATGTGTTCTGAGGGAGTGCCCTGAGCGCCGGTTCCATCTGGCGTAATGTTGCAGTTTATGTAGCCTGTGTGACCTATGGGCTTGAACAGTTGCAGCGTGAGGAGATTGCATTACATCATGGCATTTGGTTTATTCAGGGTGGAAGGAATGGTTTTCATCTTGGTGTTTGACCTGTCAGGGTTGAAGGATGGCATTACATGAGGGAGCCAGTTACATCTTTGTAATGGTCCAATTGTATAAATGTGTGTAAAAAATGCTTTTAAATTGTCCATTAAATTGCTTGCTGCATCTGCTTATGCTGTGCAATGTTAAATGTGTTCATTGTTATATGATCTGTGGAGTTATTTGCATATAGCTCCTTGTAAATATGGCTTGTGAATAGCGCCATGTTAATGTGGCTTGTGAGGTGCATGTTCTTATGTTGATCTGCTGTGTTCCTTGTACATTGCGCCTTGGATATATTGTTTGTGAAGAGTTTGTCTTGTAAATATGGCTTGTAAATAGCGCCATGTGGTCATGGCTTGGACAGGGCATGTTATCATTGTGTTTGGCAGGAGAGAGCTGGATCTCTCTCGGGTGCTTGGGGATAACGTTTTGAAAATGTGTGTACGTGTTATCTGTAAACGTGAAGAGATGTGCTCATGACTTTCCCATGTATCCATGGACATTGGGGAATGATTGTGCTTGAGCTGCCAAAGGGTTAATATCTTGAATTGAGATGGCAGTCTTTATTTTTGACATGCTGTTTTACCTTGCATGGTTATTTGAACTGACTATAAAAGTCAGTGTATTATTTTAAGGATTGATGGTTTGATTTTGACTTTTTTTTTGGTTCCTTGGTCTGCCTACGTGCTTTGTCAGCTTCTTGACGGAAAGGTAACATCTTGTGCTTTGCGAAAGGTTCTGTTCATTTCACATTCTTTTTGAAATGCGTCTACGAATTTGTGTGGGTTTGCCTTGGAACTGATGTGGTTATAAATCAACCAGTCGGATTGAGATAAGGGTTTGCACGGAGAGAGCTGTGTTCTTTTAAATGAAATGTTAAAAAGATGGCCCTGTTAGAGTGCACGCTACGGGCTGTTTTCATTAATTATTTCTTTGAGGGTTTTCCATCTAGAAAGGAATGTGCTGGTTGCAATGATCACAGGTTGAGAATAATCAATCTTGCCCGACAGTGTATGGTAACATGTGCTTTTAATTAGTGAAAGGCAACCGTGTGCTTTTGAAAAAAAAAATGATATGTATTCTATTTATTATTTTCACAAATGCAAAATGAAACTTTTTTTATACATGTGTCTATATGAAAAGTTTGCGCTATAAATTACACTGTAACGCATAATTACATGTTGTCCCTGGTTGAACGAAACTCAATGGTGAAATGTGTCTGCATTTTATGTTGTTTTAAAATTATTTCTCTTTCAACAGCTGACAATGGTCCATGTTAATTCGTTTTTTAAATACAGACTGTATGTGCAAAACTTAGTTGCCCCTTTCTAAATAAGTGCCCTTATTTTAATTATCTTGCCTTTAGCTGAATTAGTTAGACAAAAGTCTTTTTAGAAGCTGGAGCTTTTAAGTAGCAGTACACTGTAACAGAATTGTTTTTTTTTTTTTAAATGCTGGCTTTCGTTAGTTAGTGCAATCAGGCCTGGGAACGAGCTTGCAAAAAATGTGTTTGTCGATCTTGGCAGACCAGCTGGTTTGTGAAGACGAGTTTTTTTTTCTTCCTCTGCAGGCTCCGAACACGGCCCTGTCTCGTTATGATTGGCTATAATCCAATTTTGTTCCGCGGACGGCTTGTTTATTTAAGGGTGGGGTTAACTCGCTCTTCCTGGCTGTGGACGCAGGCAGCTTCATTGCCTGCTGATAAGGGACTCTTGCAGACTCTTGCCCTTGGAGTTAGTTAGTTGCAGTGGGCCTGGGCGGGCTTCTCTGATCAGGGAAATGGGAGGCTTGCAGTGCCCTGCTCCTGCTGTGAGATCATCATTTGGCAGTGATTCAAATTACTTCATACTGTAGCCTGGCTCCTGCTCTGAAGGGAGGGGCTGTCTTAGTAAGGATTAGGGTATGTTAGGCCCTGCTAAATTTCATTAAAAGTTAAATTTTGAATGTTTTTAATTAATTAGGATATTTTCTTTTCAATAATGAAAGGCACCCGGGGTGCTTTTTTAAATGGAAAATTTTGTCATGCAAGATTAATGATACTTGTTTTCTTGTTCCTAGGATTGTAGGGTTGTGGTGCGTGGCCCCCCCCCCCTCCCACTTCCTTTTCTTATTTTAGTTTTTTACTTTCATGGTTTTTATGTTAGTTTATTATTTTTGGAAGATGGAACCAGACCAGACCAGACCGGAAGGGTGGTGGATGGCCGCATCGGAGGAAGTGTCCGGATACCGAAGATGCAGGGTGGTGACCTACACTGATGACCCATATTGACATTGGACTTTTTTTTTGGATGACAACAATTACACTTTTTTTTTAATTCGTGACAGACTCCATCATCAGAAATTTCCCGCTAATGTAATTCCTTGGCCTGCATCATTCCCATGTTTCCAATCACTACGAGCAGGCCCCACTTTAAAAAAAAAAATACAAACATGTCACCTATTATAGTTTTCCTGTTTTCTTCAAAACAGTTTTTGCCAATGAAGGACTTTTTTTTTTGAATGGTGGTGCACACATGTGTTCCACAGTGTGATGTAAAATGGCTGTTTTAGGCTTGGTGTTACACCAGCTATCTTGTAGTAATGGGGTTGTCTTTATTTTACTGTTCTTACATTTTCACCTTGATTGATCAAAGGGTGGTTACCTTAGACTTTGGATTGTTCTGGGAGGTGTGTCTTTTAGTATGATTATGTATTAATGTTTGCCCAGACCTTGAAAACAGTTTGTCATGTTTACTTTTCAGATTTCACCAAAATGTTTTCTTAAGTTAACTATAGTAGGTAGGCCTCATTTAGGCCCTTTGTTGTTTTCTCTTTAGAAGTTGAAACACATTTAGTTCTTAAGTTGTCCGAAGTAGGTAGGCCCCATTTAGGCCCCTTGCTGTTTTCATTCAACACATAAGTCCCTACATCGCTAGGTTTCACCAGTTATCACTAGAAGTTGAGGCACATTTAGTTTGAGGATGCTTTGGTTAGTTTCTGTTGTTATCAGATCCGATCTTAGATATGTTTCAGCATTCAAGTCAAGGGTGCTTTGATTTGTTTTCAGTTGGTTGTTAGGTTTGTATTCCCTACAATTGAGTTTCAGGTGGAATTTCCTTAAGTTGTCATTCTTTTTAGAGAGTTTTTTAGTTTTTGATTTGTTGATAGATTGTGTTGATGTTTGTTTATATGGATGTTGTTGTTTATTGATGTTCGCAAGATAAGGATCTAAGGGTGGAATGTAATGGCAGAGTTTTTGGGCTCTATTTAGCAGTGATATAGACCTTAGTCTTGCTCACATCTAGTATAGGTATTCTTAGCCTGTGTTGGCCCTTTTAAGCCCTTTTTTCCAGACCTAGAAGAGGATAGCTGCTTATTATGATGATAGATCCTTTATTCTTGACTTTATCCTGTCTATTGCCTATTGGCTTTGACATATTAGACACATTGGTATGGTTTATGTAGGTATTCTGACAGAGCTAAGGGGCATTTCGTCCCTTTCAGGCCTACAGGCCTAGAGCTAGAGGGACTCCATCTTGATGAAGCTGAGAGGCTTTTCAGGGCAAAGGCAAAGTTTATAGTTAAGGCTGTTGTTCGCTTGGAGAGAACCGGCTCAGGCTGGCCCTTATCGAAGGAATGTATTTTTTTCCACTCCGAAGACACAACTTCAGGCTGGCCAGCTGGGAACGTGTCCTTGGTACGGGGAGGTACAAGAATTTGGTGGGCGGCAGGTTACTGGCCGTAACTTTCCATGAAAGGACAAGCTTCCATATTAGCGAGCTACAGGAGAGGAGGAGTGTTCAGTTCAGTTTGGAGTTCAGTTCAGCGTGGTGTGCAGTTCAGCGTGGAGCTCAGAACAGCTTGGAGCTCAGAACAGCTGGGAGCTCAGTTCAGCTTGGAGCTCAGAACAGCTTGGAGAGAGAGAGAGGATGTCTGCTGGAGCTGCAGAATAGAGTGCAGTTCTTGAATGGAGAAAGAAGGCAGACGATTGCTGAAGATGAGGAGAGAGAGAGCAGTGCAGAGAGCATCAAAGAAGGCTGTCAGCTGGAGCAACTGAACCAGAGGCGTGGTGATGTGGTGAAGGAGGGAGAGACAGAGAGAGCCCTAATCCCACCAGAGGCAGAGAGAGCCCTAATCCCACCAGAGGCAGAGAGAGAAATCTTCCTTCTAATAGGTGAGGTAGTCTGAATTAGTTACATTTACACTTACACCTTAATCTTGTTCTTATTCCCTAGGCTATTGTATGTCTAACTAATCCTTTCCCTTTCAGCGGAGTGTTCCTGTTATGTTTAATCCTTCTCTTTCAGCGGTGTGTTAAAGTTACTGCTAGTTATAGAGACCCCATAGTTTTGTATATGTATACTTTATTATTGTTACAATAAATGACCCCATTTTAATTAGTGAATTAGTGTGCATGAGTTTTTTTATGATAAAGCTAACCTGGCTTCTAGCCAGTTGCCGTTGAGCCACTGATGGATCAGAAGGGAGTAGGAGCGCTTAAATCAAGAAATAACTCAATCACATAGTGTGTATATCTTTGTCCCCATACAGTGAGGGTAATCTTTCCTGGTAGGTATTACTGTTTGAACAGATGCTACCCCTGATCAGGTAAGTAATAGTGAGGGAGAGAGGAGACCTGCAACTAAGGGACCACGGTACTACACCCTCCCATAATCCTGTCTTATTATTGTAGTAGCAGACCCCTAGTGAAGAGACTTCCCAATATATATATATATATAGGTGTTCATAGGAATGTGGTCGTCGTTGATATGCGGCGTTAGTGAGAACGTTGGGTAGGATACCAGCGTGGATACCCACAGGATTGTGGCTTGCGTAAGTGAGAGCGTCAGGGGGGAGACTGGCGTGGAGGTTTGCCGGATTGCGAACCGTTTGGAAATAAGGGAGAGCACTGGGGCTGCAGACCCACGTGTGTAGACGCACCGGATTGTGTGTCATATCTGCCCCAGGGTAGATTAGTCTGGGTCTGAGTGGCCGCGAGACTATAAGTTATCCTTAGTAATCAGTGAGTATTCTTAGTATCCCTATAGATTTAGTGGTGTTTTTAATAATATGAGCTTGTATATTGCGAGTTCCCCATCCTCAGGTAGGTACCCAGGTGCCTGGATAGTTGGTCCTGAGGAGGGATGTGATTACGTTCTGGCTGGGTTGGAGGGGCCCCTAGGGGCTGATCCCATCTAATCAGAAAATCCGGCCATAACAATATATTAAAATATTTAAAAGTTACTCGCAAATATATGTATTCACTAAGATACACTTAATAAGGCAGTTATCAATCAATTCTTTTAAAAAAAACATCCATTTACACACTTATTTAACCATTTATTCTTCCATCGTCCTTTACAAATACATATATAAAACATATTTATTTTTTTGAAAGACACACATTCACTGGATGGTGTCATCAGTGATGTCATGAGTGATGTCACTGACCATGTCATGAGTGATGTAATATGTGACGTCATCAGCAGTGCATTGCTGGCGCGCAAGTTATAGTGAGTCCAACTAACTATAACGTGGAATTTCATTGGTTTTATGTCAGTAAAATTTCCAGCTAACTATAACTGGTGTGAAACCTATGTTTTTTTTGGTGAATTTAATAGGTTTTTTAAATGCTAATTCCTAACTATAACTGGTGTGAAACCTATGGTTTTTTCAGTGAATTTCATAGGTTTTTTAAATGCTAATTCCTAACTATAACTGGTGTGAAACCTATGGTTTTTTCAGTGAATGTCATAGGTTTTTTAAATGCTAATTCCTAACTATAACTGGTCTGAAACCTATGTTTTTTTCAGTGAATTTCATAGGTTTTTTTAATGCTAATTCCTATTTATAAGTCTCACTTTATAAGTAAGACTGTTAGCGCTCTAGTTGTTTAGAACACTCTGGTACATTCTGTCATTGGGCTACAGTTGGGCTACATCTGGCTGATATTTGGGCTACATTTGTTTTTTTTGTCTCTGGTGGCCATCTTTGGGCTACATTGGGATACATTGTACTACATTGGGCTTCATTTGGGCTACATTTTGGCTCTAACATATATATAGCCAAATGTAGCACAATATATGTTTTTTCAAAGTTAATTTTCGAAAAAACCACTTAGGAATAGGGCTACCAGTCCCTACAATTTTTCCCAATTTATTTATTTATTTATTTTTTGCTTTGGAGCGCTCCCGGTGCGCGGCCCGGGGAGCGCCCCGAAAGGCGTACTTTTATAAAGCACCCCGGGGCGCGCTCCGGGGAGCGTCCCGTAAGCGGCAATATCGCGAACGAAAACATGATCGTGACGTATCGCGTAGCCACGTCCGCGTGATTCGCACGGCGTAAGTGCACCCGGAAGCACTTGAGCGAATACGATCGCGCAACGTAAACATCCGACGCGCTTACGCGATGCGGGGCACGCCCCAGGGCGCGCCCCAGGGCGCGTAGCGTAAGCGCGTCGGGTCATGTGACCTGAAAATAACAATTCTTATTGGTTCATAACAGTTTTGGTTTCATAATGATGAAGCCCCTGGTCATGTGACCTGAAAATAACACTTTTCATTGGTTAAATACATTTTTTTTTTCAAAAGGATGAAAGACCCCACCTTTTTTCCTTATTCTGACTTTGTCCTTTGACTTAGGAAGACCTGTTTGTAGCTCTCTCTACTTTTTTGCTCAAAATATTGGCTTCAGTAGTAGCAGCAGCTGGTACATCTGCACCACCACCACTACCACAACCACCAAAAGGACCTCCTCAAGATATCATTGGTGGTCTTCAAGAAGAGGAAGAGGAGGAGGAGGAGGGGACTTCAAGATGGCTGGAACAACATAATACCCCATACTAGCCAAGACCACACATTATTTGTTTATTTATTTATTTATTTATTTTTGAGATTTTTATTGCGCAAACAAATACCCTGGGGTGTCTCGGCGCATGTGTGAGCTAGCAGAACCATAATAGTAGAGTTCACTGGTCAAACAGCCATGTCTTTACGAGCCTCCGGAAGCTCATCAGGTTGGGGGCATTTTTGATATTTAATGGAAGAAGGTTCCAGAGTTTTGGTGTGGCCACTAAAAAGCGACGGTCTCCCCAAGTTGCCGTTCTAGTGCGAGTTACAGGAAGAAGGCAAGTGTTGGCAGATCTCAACAGTCTTTTGGGGGTGTACAGCTGGAGTGCCTCAGTCAGGAATTTGGGTCCTGTGCCATGCACTGCCTTGTAGGCAATGCAGAGGGCCTTGAACTTAATACGGCTCTCTACTCTGAGCCAGTGAAGCTGGCGGATGGCAAGGGTAGTAGGCTGGCGGCGAGGGATGTTTAAAAGAGTTCTGGCAGCCGCATTCTGTACCGACTGTAACTTTGACAGCACAGATTTCTAGGTATTGAGGAAGAGGGCATTTCCATAATCCATTTTGGAGAATACCAAAGTGGTAACTAAAGTCTTCCCGGCAGAGGAGGGGAGATAAGGCAGCAATTTCTTTATTTTCTTTAGCGTGAAGAAGGCAGAGGAGACAACCATGTTAACATGAAGGTTGAAAGTTATTTGCTATCGAAGATGACTCCCAAGTTCCTCGCTTTTACCACTGGGACAGGTGGAGAGCCCAGTTGTTTGGGCCACCAGATGGAAGACCATTCTGGGGCGAGGTTGCCAAAGGTCATAACCTCGGTTTTATCCGAGTTGACCCTTAGGCAGTTGGAGGACATCCACGTACTGACAGCAAGCATTGCTTCCTGAAAATTGGCTGCCACTGCTGTGCCATTCTTGTGGATCGCCAGCACCAGTTGGGTATCGTCTGCGTAGGAAGTTAATCGCACCCCATAGGCCTTTATTACCCTCGCTAAGTCCGCTACGTAGATGTTGAATAACGTGGGACTTAGCGAGGAGCCCTGTGGTACTCCACATGGTAGTGCAGAGACGGGAGAGTAGAAATTACCCAACTTGACTGTCTGGGTGCGGTCGGCCAGAAAAGATGAAATAAGGTCTCTAGCCGAACCGTCAATCCCCAGAGCTGTGACACGGTCGACCAAAATAGCATGGTCGACCGTGTCAAATGCAGCGGATAGATCCAGAAGAATTAAGATGGCCGTTCCTCCCTGATCCATGATGGTTCTGATTTCATCAGAAGCTTTTATTAAAGCGGTCTCCGTCCCGTGTCCCTTCCTAAAGCCAAACTGCGTTTCGTCTAAGAGTTGGTACGTGTCGACGAACTCTGAGAGCTGTATATTCATCAGAGCTTCGCAAATTTTGGCCGGGAAGGGAAGACAGGCAATTGGTCTATAGCTGACCGGGGCGGAGGGATCCAGGGAGGGCTTCTTCAGAAGAGGCTTAATCACTGCCTTCTTCCACGGGACTGGATAACATCCGGTTCGAAAGGCAGTGTTGCAGATTTCCATGAGTGGGTGGGAAATCACCTCACCTTTGGGAGTTTTTTACTCTCCCAGAGGGGAAAAAAAAGTAAATGCACCCAAGGTCAGTTGCAAAATTTGTGGCATGAAACTTTCCAGGGGAAACCCAAATAAAAAATATTCATTTGGGAGCTACACAATGATACGCCACATGCAGCGCAAACATCCTATAAACTATTTTGCTGCAGAAATGAGGGAACTGGCCAGTAACCCTCCCCGATCAACTAGAACCAGCTCAAAAACAAAACAACCCACTGCGTCTGCACCAGAGGAAAGTGAGACGATGCTGTGCATTCAGCCCCGATTTGCAGATTTCAGAATTATCTGTAAATATTGTGGGAAGACCATCTCCTACGGAGAACAGAGCGTAAAGCTCATCATCCTTGCTGGGGACAACCATAAATGCCCCAATCAACCCTAATTTTTTCTTTTCTTTTAGTTTTTTGCTCCAGTTGAGCCATTTTCAATTCCCTGTAGGGAAATCATTGGATAGCGTAGGGGTAAAAATGACTATTACCAGTCCAGAGAGTGCAACAGTAGGGAAAGCGTTGAATAGCATAGAGGTAAAAATTACTATTCCCGCTCCAGCGAGTGCAACAGTAGGGAAAGCATTGGATAGCATAGGGGTTTAAATTACTATTCCAACTCCAGTGAGTGTAACAGTAGGGTAAGCGTTGGATAGCGTAGGAGTAAAAATTACAATTCCAACTCCAGAGAGTTCAACAGTAGGGAAAACACTGGATAGCATAGGGGTAAAAATTACTATTCCCACTCCAGTGAGTGCAACAGTAGGGAAAGCGTGGGATAGCGTAGGGGTAAAAATTACTATTTCCACTCCAGTGAGTGCAACAGTAGAGAAAGCGTTGGATAGCGTAGGGGTAAAAATTACTATTCTCACTCCAGTAAGTGCAACAGTAGGGAAAACGTTGGATAGCGTTGGGGTAAAAATTAGTATTCCAACTCCAGTGAGTGCAACAGTAGGGAAAGCATTGGATAGCATAGGGGTAAAATTACTATTCCAACAACAGTGAGTGCAATAGTAGGGCAAGTAAATACTTGTTATTTAAATATAAATAATATAAATAGTAACACCAATTTCAAAATGAATTCAAATATTTTACAATTGTATAAAATATATTAAATAATCATTTTAAAATACAAATAAAAATTATTTATTAATGAAAATTACCTACTAATAGTAATTATTTACCTATTAAAAATAAAATAATTAACAATTTAAGAGTATTTTTAAAAATTAACTCAATTAATTTTTTAGTCAAAAATTTAATTACTTACAATTAAATTACTTCACAAGCTATTCCCCTAAAAACACACAACCCACTACAGAAATTAATTTAATAAAAGTAGCATAATTATCAATTAATCAATTACAATAAATTTCAAAATATATTTTAATTAATTACAAATTAATAATTAATTAACGATTAATTCTAAATAAATACCAATAATAAAATAACATATTTAAATAATTATAATGAAATTACTTCCCACCCTATTCCCCTATAAACCCAAAACCTGCTACAGAAAATAAATTACTAAAATTAACATATTTATCAATTAATCAAATAAATTTAATTGCCAATTATATTTTAATTAATTGCCAAATAATAATTAATTAACAATTAATTCTAAATAAATAACCAAAAATTAAATTACATATTTAATTAATTATAATAAAATTACTTCCCACCCTATTACCCTACAAACCCACAACCCGCTACATAAAAATCATTGATAACATTAACATATTTATCAATTAATCAAATAAAATAAATTACCAATTATATTTTAATTAATTGCCAATTAATAATTAATTAACAATTAATTCTAAATAAATACCCAAAAATGTAATTAAATATTTAATTAATTATAATAAAATTACTTCCCACCCTATTCCCCTACAAACCCACAACCCGCTACATAAAAGAAATGAATAACATTTACATATTTATCAATTAATCATTTACAATTAATTAATTGCCAATTTTCAAATAATTAACAAATAATTCTAAATAAATACCAATAACTAAAATAACATATTTAATTTATTATAATTAAATTACTTCCCACCCTATTCCCCTATAAACCCACAGCCCGCTACAGAAAATAAATTACAAAAAATAAAATATTAATCAATTATTCCATTAAAATTAATTAGCAATTATATTTTAATTAATTACCAATTAATAATAATTTAACAATTAGTTCTAACTAAATACCAATAAATAAAATAACATATTTAATTAATTATAATTAAATTACTTCCCACCCTATTCCCCTATAAACCCACAACCCGGTACAGAATTATACTACACAAAATTAAACATTAATATTAACTTACCTTAAATTCGATATTTTTGTTGTCTATATTCTGTCTAGTCGATATTATGTCCATTCTATATTTTTGATTCAATATTATTGCTATTCTAGTCAATATTAATTCAAATATTATTCCGATATGTTATAATATCTTACAAGATATTAGAACGTTGTGGAACGATTGATCATGGGTTATGCCCATCCAGGGCAACAATGAAACATATCGGAATAATATTTGAATTGTGTAAAAGGATGATATTAGAATGTTGTGGAACGATTGATCATGGGTTATGCCCATCCAGGGCAACAATGAAACATATCGGAATAATATTTGAATTGTGTAAAAGGATGATGTATATACATGACACAATGGTTTAACCGAGTTCCATTTCATTGCATAACGCTTGTTAAATGCACGTTACAATATGGCGGCGCTTTAACGTGAAGGTGTTAGTCCTATGTTGTTGTCCATGAACGTGTACTCTGAAATGTTGAAATAAGTGCAATGGCCACCACGCCAACTGTTATACAAATGACGAAGGTTATACGCTGAAACGCGTCTTGTTGATGTGCTGAAAGTTTCCGAATAAACATCTTTGAGAAACCACCCCTGTGAGTGCTGCAGTCTATTACAGGCTATACCTGTAGGATATTTGGAGCTTCATACGATTAACGGGTACACCCCCGTTATGCAGGCACCCGCTCGAAGATGCGGCAGGCTGGTGTTTCTGGAGCTGTGATTTGGATTTCCGGCCACACTGTGGATGCGAGTAAAAAAGGAGCCACCACCAGGCATGGATACCGGGGACTGTTGTGAACTGTTGCGGATAACATACTAAAGCCACAACACGAAATTATTCCGTTAAGGTGCCGGTTGGCACAAGAACTTTTTACATAAGACACGCATTTGCCACAGAGCGAAAGGGGAAGCAGCACGTTAATTAGGGAAGCTGCGGACGCAGCAAGAGTAAATAAGAATGTTTAGTGAAACGGAATGGCGTGAGGCTGAATTGGTAATGTTCAAGCACAAGAAAAAACAAAGCAATATACAAAAAGACAAACAGGGACATTCAAGCGGAAGCGCAACAGACTTAAACTCCAAACTGACAAAATTGGAACGTTTATATGAACGTGAGATAAGGAAATGGTGGGAGGCGACCTCTCTTCAAAATTATATAGAGGTGGACCGAGTACCAAGAGTCCTCAGGATATCCACCATACTGGCATATGAAAACCCGGATCCGCTACTTCTGGATGCATGGGCGGAACACACAGCTCAGTCCTGCAAAGGGAGTTTAGAAATCTTAGTGCGTTTCGCCTGGAGTGACCGCGATAAAGCCCTGGTCCTCATTAAAGAACTGGAGGTTGAATTACTAAAGGAAGAAGATCAAAGCAAAATAGAGGAAAAACGAGAATTAATGAAAAAACCTCTAAAAATTTACGAAGAGAAAATAAAACAACGGAAGGAAGAAAAGTTTGAGAGGGACGAACGGGATTACAGCATGGGCAGAGTATTGACATTTGCCAAGAAATACGATAATCCCAGGAAAGAACTTAGGAAAAAGACAATGGGCCCAGCACCAATGGTACCGGAAACATCTGAATCAGAGGTGACGAGTGATGAGCTGTCGAGTGAGGATGGCCAAGTAGACCCTTCACCTTTTCACGAGGAATTCAAAATAATGTGAAAACAGCAGCTGCAGGGCGGCAGGGGCAAACCCCTGGAGAAACGGGGAGGAAGAGGAAGACGAGGCGGGGGGGAGCGGCGGCAAGAAACATCGTAGGTTCGCCACCCGTGACCCGCAGCAATAACTTCTACAAGAAGAAGACTTAAATGTGGAAGATAACTTAACTATAGTCAATTTGACACCCAAGGTCTTAACCTTAGAAGAAGAATCGACTTTAAAACTTGGTCTGTCCTTTTGCCCACAAAAGAACCTGGAATATGCCCAAACAAGAATAGACTTGTTCAAATTTACCCGCAAACTAAAATTGCATAAATTCTTCTAAATGAAATCCCCACCTAACAAACCCACGGCTGTGAATAGAACGGTAGGAGGGACTATGAGATGCAAAGACTTAGCGGGTGCAAGAGCATTAGAGGAATTAAGAATGGAGATGAATGAAGGTGTAATATTGGACATAGGAAATACACAAATATTGGACAACATGGAAGTGCAACAGAAAGGAGGAGCTAGCACTTTTAAACCCACTTCGAGCTTCATGCCGATTATGGGCACAGATGCGATAGATACCTTTGCGGATGCAGTGGTAAAAGATCTGATGCGTCTGAGAAATGACAACAAATACAGGAATAAAGAAAAAAATGTTTCTAAAAATCAACAAGAAGCTCTAAGAACATTGTGCGAAGATTCCTCCCTGGTCTGCAAACCTTTGGATAAAGGGGGTAAATTTGTATTGCTGACAAAAGTACAATATGAAACAGAAGCCCTACGACAATTGGAGGATATAAAAACATACAAGAAAATCAATGACAGAATATATAACCAAAGCATAACAGATTATCATGATATGATTTCAAAATGGTATAAACTGGATATGCTGAATTCTGATGAATACTTGTTTTTGAGATGCCTAAGCCCCATCACACCAACATTTTATTACCTACCTAAGGTTCATAAGGACATGCTGAATCCACCGGGGAGACCGATTGTGGCCTCACAAAGAAGCTTAACAGAACATTTATCAATGTACATTGACTCCTTTCTCTTCCCACACGTTGTAACACTGAAATCCTACCTGAAAGACACGAAACACTTCCTTAATTGTTTGAACAATTGGAAAGAAAGCTATTGTATGATGGTTCTAGACATAACTAGCTTATATACATGTATGGAACACGAGGATGGCTTGAGAGCGATAGAGAGCTTCTTGGAACAGAGATCAATGCAGTATTACGAACATAATAAGATGCTGTGTGAATTCCTAAGGTTTTGTCTGAACAATAACATATTTTTGTTTGGGAAACAGCTATATAGACAAATGTCAGGCGTGGCGATGGGCACCTGCTCCGACCCTAGTTTCGCAAATCTCTTCGTGGGATGGTGGGAGGAGCAGGTGGCATGGTCACAAGACAATCAAGAGTGGAATTGCAGAATCAAGGGATGGTATCGTTATATAGACGATTTGTTTATTAAAATGGACAGCCCTGTTGAAATGGCAGCTATGTACATTGATGTCTTGAATAACAATGGAGTTAACCTAAAATTTTCAGGAGAAATAAGCAGAACAGAGGTTAACTACTTAGATCTTACGGTGTACATAGAGGAGGGTAAAATCCATACTAAACTCTTCCGGAAATCAACTGCATGGAATTCTACATTGTATGCTACAAGCAGCATCTTAAAAAGCTAGTCAACAGCATCCCGTACGGAGAGCTGTTAAGACTTAAAAGAAACAACTCATGTGAGCAAGAATTTCAAAAGGCTACGAAACAAGGCTTGTCTAGGTTTAAAGCTAGAGGTTACAAAGACGGGATATTAACTCAAGCACTTAATAAGGTGAACAAGATACAGAGAGATGAACTGCTTAAAATTAAAAGCAAAGAATCAGAAGGTGGTGCTTTTAGATTTATCACCCCCTTCTCTAATAATGCAGGGGACCTTAGAAGGATTTTGCAAAAAAATTGGAATATCCTTCTAACAGATAATATCATCAAAGCTGATCTACCATCCAATCCCTTGATTACTTTTAGCAAAGCTAGAGCTCTGAAGGATCACCTAGTGCATAGTCATCATGAGGGACATTCCGTCAAACCCTCTTTAGAACCATTAAATGGCTTCTTTCCATGCGGACGCTGTAAAGCGTGTAAATTCAGCAAGCGATCCCTTACTTACAAAGTTCGAGGCCTAGTCACACCCAAAAGGATACAAAAATTTCTGACCTGCACCACGCCATATGCCATCTACTGTTTGACCTGTCCGTGCGGGAAGAGATATATTGGTAGCACGACTCATCTGGTCACAATTCGTATATTGGAGCATATGCGAGCCATTAAGAATGTAGATAATTCATATCCTGTAGCAAGACACTTTGATAAGGCTCATGGGCGCAACAGGTACCTGTTGTCATACATGTGCCTGGATGGTGTTCCTATGAACGTGAGAGGGGGTGACCGATTACAGAGGCTTAGGCGTCTTGAGTCTAGGTACATAATAGACCTGCAAAGCAAGATGCCTAATGGCCTGAATATGCATGAAGAGTTGGCTGTACATTTGGGATAGTGATTTTAGTTAAGAATTTAATGTTCTGAGCTACTGAACATATAGTTTCCTCTGGTGCGTTGGGATCTTCTACTGTGATATATCCAAGAATGAATTCAATGTCATGGATAATGGATTATAGAAACAAATGGCATTTAATTTGTGGAATGTAACTATGTGACTTGATGAAGTAGTCAATGGATGATATATATATATATATATATATATATATATATATATATATATATATATATATATATATATATATATGAAATATGAATAAGTCTCAACGGACGCAATAAGATATTTGAATGTGTGGAGTCTAGTTTTGGACAGCTTAAGCCCATTCAGGGCGAGATTACAAGATATTAGAACGTTGTGGAATGATTGATCATGGGTTATGCCCATCCAGGGCAACAATGAAACATATCGGAATAATATTTGAATTGTGTAAAAGGATGATGTATATATATGACACAATGGTTTAACCGAGTTCCATTTCATTGCATAACGCTTGTTAAATGCACGTTACAATATGGCGGCGCTTTAACGTGAAGGTGTTAGTCCTGTGTTGTTGTCCATGAACGTGTACTCTGAAATGTTGAAATAAGTGCAATGGCCACCACGCCAACTGTTATACAATTGACGAAGGCTATACGCCGAAATGCGTCTTGTTGATGTGCTGAAGGTTTCCGAATAAACATATTTGAGAAACCACCCCTGTGAGTGCTGCAGTCTATTACAGACTATACCTGTAGGATATTTGGAGCTTCATACGATTAACGGGTACACCCCCGTTATGCGGGCACCCGCTCGAAGATGCGGCAGGCTGGTGTTTCTGGAGCTGATATATATATATATATATATATATATATATATATATATATATATATATATATATATATATATTTACCTTCATTCCCCTTACCCTACTCTATGTATCTCTCTTTGTCCCTTACTCTCCTTCCTTATGTCCATCCTCACTCCCCTTCTGTCACTCCTCCTCCTTTACTTTCTTTTCCATACTGTTCTTCCCATAATTTTTAATTTCCCTTAACTCACTACCCTACCTTTAGACACCTTGGGGCAGATTTACAAGCCCCTTACACCTGTTTTGCGCCGCCGTTGCGTCACTTTTGTGACGCAGCGGTGGTGCAAAAGATGCGCCATGGTGCGGGCTATTTACGACGTGACGCATCTGGTTCCGTCATGGCCCCACCTGTTCTTCAGATCGTCAGCGCAGGCGCAAAATCAGCGCCGCGCAGGCGTGTCGGGCGGGCCATTACGGAACCTCTCCGTCACCAGCGCAGCCCATCCGAGGGCTATGACGGAGCGGTTCCGTCATAAGCGTGGGAGGGGTTAAAGGATTGTTGTACATCAAACAGCCGACGTCCATTGTATATCAAGAGAGATGAAACAATGCACACATTCAAACACAGTGATGTCACTGACCATGTCATGAGTGATGTAATATGTGAAGTCATCAGCAGTGCATTGCGGGCGCGCGAGTTATAGTTAGCTGAAGTAACTATAACGGGGGAATTTCATTGGTTTTATATGAGTAAAATATCCAGCTAACTATAACATGTGTCAAACCTATGGTTTTTTCAGTGAATTTCATAGGTTTTGTAAATGCTACTTCCTAACTATAACGTGTGTAAAACCTATGGTTTTTTCAGTGAATATATATATATATATACATACATATATAAACATATATAATCTGTATATCTATATAAATACAAATATAAATGCATGCATACATATACATATGTGCATACAGATGCATGTTATTTACATGAAAGTTTAAAAACCACTAATAAAAGCAAAGCTAAAAAGCCACCTCATTACAAACAGAATGGCTTTAACTTGAACGAGGGCGAGATCTATTGCATTTTCAATACTTGTTTACTTTGGTTCCATCAAGAAGGCATTCAGATGTGTCACACATTTGCCATAAATTCTGAATGTTAGCACTCTAGTTGCTCATTAGATTACTGTAGTAAAGCTACTGCTCACCAGGGAAGTCTGCTGCTGGTATTCAAAGTGCATGTTTAAGTCTGCATGTCAGAATTTTATTAACCTCATAGATGCTATTAAACATTCCTCCCCAGTGCTGCGCTGTCCATTGGAACTAGTGCTGAATGGACGTCCAATGGTCGTGCGCAGCACTGGGGAGGTAGTGCTGCCATCGGCCAATGCACCGAGGCAGCACTTAAGGGGTTAATGAAATAGAAGAGGATTTGAGAAGTCGCTCAAAATGATCCCTAATTTTTCTTTCTGAAGCACTAATCATGCTTTCTACGGCAAAATGAACCCCCTCATTTTGTTCCTTTTTAAATTAAATGTTTTCAGACTTACCACTTCATTCCAATCAAGATGGCCTCTGATGTGCCATACTTTTGTCATAAGTAAGACTGTTAGCGCTCTAGTTGTTCTTTAGAACACTCTGGGACATTCTGTCATTGGGCTATACTTGGGCTACATCTGGGTGATATTTGGGCTACATTTAGGCTCTTTTGTCTCTGGTGGCCATCTTGGGAGACTACAGGTCAGAATTTTTTCAATGAAATAGAAGAGGATTTGAGAAGTCACTCAAAATGTGCCCTAATTTTTCTTTCTGCAGCACTAATAATACTTTCTATGGCATAATATACCCCCTCATTTTGTTCCTTTGTAAATTAAATGTTTTAAGAGTTACCACTTTATTCCCATCATGATGGCTTCAGGTGTGCTATACCTTTGTAATAAGTAGGACTGTTAGCGCTCTAGTTGTTCTTTAGAACACTCTAGGAGGCTGCAGTAGAACACAAAGGAATCAACTGACAGTCTCTGTCCTTGTTGGATGTACATGTTTTACTGAGAATGTAAGACTTCATTCTCACAAGACTGAGAAAGATAATGTGAATTTACAGAAAATATGCTTTCAGTTTAGCTTATAGATCCCCTTCCAAACAACTGTGGGAAAATCATGAGATATTAGTTTTCTTTCAAACATGATTCATGATATCACAGCAGAAGGCTTTTTCACATCTTAAAATCACCTTAGAACACACCACAATTCCTAAAATGAGTATGGTACCATCAACAAATGATTTATAATGTAACTAAAGTCCTAAAACCCTCTATTAACTACAATGCTTTTTAATGAGGTGCTATCATGTATTTTGGTCCCAAGATGGCTGCCAACACTTCTTGGATGAAGTGCTGACAGCCAATCAGATCAGATGTGTGGTTAGGCTCTGCCCAGATATATATATTTTGATCCTAAATTACTCAAAATCCACTGGAGCACATATCTTGAGACATAGCAAAGGCACATCGGGCTACCAGTCCCTACAATTTTGCCAAGTTTTGTGGAAATCCATTCAGCCGTTCGGGCTAAAAGTGAGTCCAACCGCCCTATGGAAATTAACATGGGGAAAACACATTTTGGGACCCCCTTTTATCTCGGCCCCCGCTTGACGAATCCCCCCACAACTTTTAGGGAAGGAGCGGATTCCTCAACCGGTGCCAAAGTTATTCCCAATAGAATGTTGTGGATTTCCTATAGAAAACAATCCTAACTATAACTACATACTGGCGACCGCCAGTAGGTGATATATATATATATATATATATATATATATATATATATATATATATATATATATATATATATATATATATATATATATATATATATATATATATATATATATATATTCACTGAAAAAACCATAGGTTTTAGGCCATATATAGTTAGGGATTAGCATTTACAAAACCTTAATTTACTCGCACAAAACCATTGAAATTCGCATATATAGTTAGATGCAATAACTATATATCGCGCACCCGCAATCCACTGCTGATGATATCACATATTACATCATTCATGACATGGTCAGTGACATCACTGATGACATCACTGATGACATCTCAAATGACATCACTGATGACATCACTGATGACAACTCAAATGACATCACTGATGACATCACTGATTACATCAATCATGTGATAATACGATCAACCTCTTCAGACTCTAATATAACCTTAGATAAACAGACACTCACAGACTGTCACTCATCCATGGAGTTACTCACACACCTAGTCAGTCATGCACTGAATCAATCACACCTCCATTTCATCAACAATACAGTTATACACACCTTACTTATTCAAACATATACTAACACATATTTACTCTCTTATACAATTCCTGATACAAGTTTTCAATGATCCATTCAGCCACTCACACATTCACTGGCTCTTATACACAGTAATTTATATATGTGAACTCTCACATGTACTGTGTTTTATATATGTACTTACTTTGACATGTAGCACTGAGATATCCATTCACTCACCAATACACTCGTACACAGTCAACCACCCATACAGCTGTTTCCACATGCAGTTTTGAACCCATAGATCTAGTGAATCAACTGTTCACACATGTATGCACAGAGTCACACACCTCCCAGCCACCCCCACACACACACTCACTCTCCCATACAAATACTTGGGCAACCAATCAATAACCCATATAGTTACTCATATAGCTACTGATCAACACATGCAGCAGTTCATAGAACAACAGATATAATGATGCACAAATTAAGACAGTTTAGTCACTAACCCATGCACTCAGTGAGACACATTTAATCACTCTCTCATACAGTCAGTCATGCACCTACTAAATCCTTCATCCAGACACTTATACATCCACTCATTCTTTAATATGTAAGACATATTTTAACTTTACAGAAACATACAGTCACTGGATGATGTCATCAGTGATGTCATCAGTGATGTCACTGACCATGTCATGAATGATGTAATATGTGACATCATCAGCAGTGGATTGCGGGTGCGTGATATATAGTTATTGCATCTAACTATATATGCGAATTTCAATGGTTTTGTGCGAGTAAATTAAGGTTTTGTAAATGCTAACTATATATGGCCTAAAACCTATGGTTTTTTCAGTGAATTTCAATGGTTTTTTAATATCAAATATCTATAGCTGTAACATATATTCTTATTCTAATTCACAAATATATTTTATATATTTTTTTTTTAACCAAAGGACCCAGATGCATTTACAGTTTATCACTAACAATGTTCCAGGCTAATGTATTTTCACGGGAAAGTAACAACTGTCCTGCAAGTAAAATATTCCTATTTCGTGAAAAAGGGCGTTTCTTCGTCCCATGAGGGAGCCGTTGAGCAAAAGAGACTCGACCTGCTGTCTTAGTCGCTGATAGGCCTGATTATCGGATTTTTATTGATCACTTTATGTTGCAACAGTGGAAAACAAAACAGCCCTTGCCCATTTATTTTTACAGCATTCCTGCGTATTATACCCTACCCCCAAACAGTATTTTGCCTGTTACCATAGTAGTAGTTTATGGAACACTTACGTCAGCACATAGGTTAAAAATTTCACCACAATATGTTGCTAATGAGTGAGCTTCAGCATTATACTTCAAATTATAAATATAATTTCTATTGATGACTGCTACCCCCACAAAAAAACAGACGTATGTACTTTTTTAATTAACTTTTATTAAAACAATAACTGGAACTATAACTAAAATATAACACTACAATAAATAACTAGAACTATAAGTAACAAAACAATATAATAAACAACATATAATATGGAGTCCAAAATAAGTATTGTAGTTAATCTGCCAAACAAAAAGAAAATTAGTGTTTAAATTTAGATTGAAGTGACTAAATGAGATCAAACATCACAAGTCAAAGTAAAACTTGACAATATTTATATTTTTTTAAATCTTCGCAGTGTGCCTGAATTGCTTCCACTGGCATTGTACATGCAGACTTTGGCCCACCCCCTTTATCAATTTTTGCAGTTTGAGATATAACGTCCTACATGTGTTATTCATCTCCTACTTTCTCCTCTCAAATTCTCTTGAAAAGACCTTAACAACAAATAAAGGGAACATTTTCTGCATATTTGTAATAAAGCATATGACACAATGCATAGTAACACCGTATTTATTGAATGTTTTGAAATTAATTTTCAGAAGTCTTAAAAAAGGTGAATGCAAGAAAAGTTACTTGCCACATATGCAAGACTGCTTTCAAGAGGAGACCCCAATAAAAAGGACTTGTGTGGAACTGCAAGTATGCTTAAGCAGTTGCAGACTAAGAATCCGGTCAACTTTGCAAGGGAAGAGTTAAGGAGATTGAGAGCGGCTCCTACTGCTTCATGAGAAGGCCCGAGTACCAGTGGAGCAACACCGTCAACCTCTAGAGCACAGCCTAATATTTGTCCCCAATTTGAAACCCTTTAAGAGAAAAAGTAAGAAGGTTGGGAGCTTTGTATACCATCCTAATATCTAATTATCCATAGTTATACAGAGATCCGCCCTGTATCAGACTCATATGTACAAGTGTATATTGTAGATTATCTGCCACCGAAAACCTCTCAAGTACCTATATCCGTTACTTTTTAACTTCGTTGAGTAGTCATATTGTGAGTATTTACCTTAAAGTTGTTAATTTTTTATTGAATATTGCTCTTTGAGATATTCCCTGTCTACAAACAGAGAAGAATAGGGATATTCTGTCTCCCTTTGCAGATAGTGAAGGATAGGTAATGCGGACTTTTGTCCCCCGTTGTAATCCGTCATACCTGTTTTTCTCCCCACTGATTGATTAATTGGCTGGACATTTATTGTTCAAGGAATAGTTCTCTCGAGGTATTCTTTGTTCGTAAATAACGTGGAATACAAATATTCTGTCTAGTCTTTGCAAGTAGTGAAGGGTGGCTAATGCGGACCTTTGTCCCCCGTTGTAATCTGTCATACCCATCTACTCCCCACTGATTGAGAAACTAGTTCCACCCGGACCATTTATTAGAGGTACATCATCTGGCTCAACCAGAGAGTACCCCTAATAAAGAAGACATATGTAAAAAACGAAGTATCACTGTATCCTGGTAAACAGAAACTTTAGCATGAAATACACTTGAAAAGAAAGGGAAAGAAATCAAACAAAATCAGTAGGCCACTGATGAGTTTTTGACTTCGCTAGGAATAAGAAACATGAAAGTAGTGAAAAAAGCCAAGCTTGACGTTACGGCAGCCACGAGGTAGCTAGGCTCCGCCACCCCCCCACTGCTCCAAGCATGTCTGTCCCACCGCCCGCCACGCCCATTAACGGTAACATGAAATAGATACAAATCAGCAGATACCTACCCCCATTCCGGAAACTCCCGAAGTGCAACAGGGCCACCGTTACGCCCATCCGGAAGATGAGGCCTCGACACGTGCAGGGCGGGGCCCAGCTAACCGCCATCAGCAGTGGCGTGGATGGGCCGAAATGTACTGGTCTCCCGATTCCCTTCTTCTTCCGCCTTGCAGGCCACCGGGGGGGGGGATGTCATGCCTCTGCCTCCGACCCCCCGCCCTTCTTATCGCCTGGTCCGGACATCACGGATATCAACGCCAGGTGTCGGCATGGGGTGCGCTGGGAGGGAGAGGCGGCGCGAACGAGCTGCACCCCCAACGCTCCACTCACCCAACAAAAGGGTCGTCGCGTAAGGTGCACCAGGAGAGGAGCCGAGGCCGAAGGGGGACTATAGCTGCGAAAACACTGGAGAGGAATGTCTTGCACATGCCACCGACCCTCCCCTCGTATCTCCTGGTCTGGCCCCGGCTTGGTATGAGCTCCCCGTTCGGTCCTGAAGCGGCGCCCTGCAGGCCACGGGGGGGATGTCTTGCCTCTGCCTCCGATCCCCCCCCTCTTATCGCCTAGTCCGGGCATCACGGATATCAACGCCAGGTGTCGGCGTGGGGTGCGCTGGGAGGGAGAGGCGGCGCAAACGAGCTGCACCCCCAACGCTCCACTCACCCAACAAAAGGGTTCCTCCACTCTTGCTAAGCAGTGGCGCTGCACTCACCCGACAAAAGGTCTCGTCCACTATTGCGAGGCAATGATGCTCCGCTCACCCAGCGGGGGTCTCGTCCACTCTTGCGGTGCAACGACGCTTCTAGTTTCCTGCGTCCAGAAACGTTCTCCTCAACTTTGAAGATTCTATAAGAGCCACGGGAGCCCCCGACCCCCGATGGGGAATGACAGCCATGATCACCCACGGAACGACCACGACGTAGCCGCGGGATGTCGGCGCACTCATGCCGGCGCCGGCCTCAGTCTTGAAATCACCAAAATCCTGCAAGACTACCAACTTGATCAGTTCCGGTGGGACACCAGTATGACCCGGTAGGAGAGATTGTTGCCTCTCACCCCACTTTGACTGATGGTTCATGTCGGCAGTCCCCTCTGCTACCCTTCAACGAAAACTTTTGGACTGCCGAAAGAGGTCCCGGTCCAACCACGAGTTGGTGGAGACATTTTGACTATACTTGGACCTTCCTGACCTCACCCAAAATGGCGCTGGTACAAATGAAACTCTCAACTCCTTGTTGTGCCCCGATTGCTCAGCCTTGATATCATGAGATATGTATGCAGTTTTTAGCACATGAATTGATATGGGATAAGACTGATTACACGTTCGAACAATGAATTGATATTAAGTTCTAATGCATCATTGATTACTGTATTTATTATTGAAGGTTGGAATTGTCGACACTAATGGTACTTGCTCACAATGAATTATCGCTATGATTTTGTTGCACTTGTCGCACTTTTTACTATGAAATCAACGACCACTGACTCTGTTATGTTTTCCACAAATAAATACCCGCCCCCCCCCATTTACAGTTCCAGCCTGCTCCGTGTCCGACCCACGGGGTTGTAGGCCAAATACCAACATTTTTAGTAAAGGTTTTTGAAAAAGCAAACGTAGTTATAACGCGTAGATTGGTAAGTTTCGAAGAAATGGCCACTGTTTCCGATTTTTTTTTTTTTTTTTTTTTAAAAAGCAGGTGAAATCAAGCAGCTCAATTAGTTAAGGGTTAAAAAGTATAGAACGCAGAAACATTGAAAATATGAATGGTCCAGGTTTGTTGTATGTGTTTTTCATTTTTGTACAGCATAAAACAATCGATAAAGATCCTGGTATTTACCCTCTACTTTATATGCTACCTGTATCAGGGAAGTTGTTTTAAATGCCCCTAAGCCACCCCGAAGGAATGTCACCTGGCCCCCCTAGTTCGAACGAAAACGGCCCCGTACCACTAAAGGTTATCTCTCTTCCTCAAAAATGATAAAAATTACTTTCTAGGACGTTTTGAACATTGATGATTTTCATATGATCTATTTATTAAAGTAATACTCATCTCTCCGCATGAAATTAATTTTCAACATGCTACACAAGTCAATCTCATCTGCCCAAAGTTCTTTTGCAGATTTGGGACCGTTTCCCTTGCCTCTGACTCACTTATTGCTAAGTCATTGATGGATGTTTTTGCCGAAAGGGGATTATCCACCAAATCTCGAAGTTGTGCTTTAGAATAATTAAGAGGGTGCCACCTCTCCATGTGCCGATGCATGGTATGATTACCATAGCTATATTTTTTTTCGGTCCCTCTCGAGAGTTTTTTTTTTGCAGATGAGGCAGGTAACGAACCTGGCATTAACTTTCTTTTCATGAGAAGGAAAAGAAAAAAATTGCCAGATAAAATTCACTTTCACATGGGACGTTCTTGGCATTTCTTTCAGAAACTTTTACATCACTGTGTCATTTCTTTGTCTATCCTGGTTAAAGCAATGTCATATAAATAGTTGTTTAAAAAGTTTTTTTTTAACGTGTTTACTTTGTTGGAGCGTTGTATATATTTATAAGTTATTAAAGTGTTAAAATCCTACTACTTTGTTGGAGTGCTATATATTTTTAATGTGACACATAATTGTGAAGACTTTGATGTACAAAAAGGCATCCCTGGAATCTTCCGCTTCAGGCTAGGTCCCACACACCCTTACAGTGAGAATCCCCTCCCCAATCACAATACAGGATCGTTATCAGATAGTAGGAACACGTGTGGTATGACCGATCTCATGAGGTGGCGACCTTGATCTACTGTAACTCCTTTGAACAGGGGTGATTCTTTACAGTTGGGGCCATAAACTACATCCGCAGGGCTAGGTGATAGCCTGGGACCGGCCTGGACAATCAGACACAGAGGAAGAGGAGTGTCAGAGGGTGCGGTAGTGAATAGGGTGAAAGGGAGGTGTCGGGCGGGCACAGGGTGTGATACTCAGGGAAGAGCAGCGCAGATGGGGGGAAGTTTATGGCCCATGCATGAGAGAGAGAGCAGGGGTGACCAGTGCGTGTGGGAGATGCTTGCGAGGGTGGGGAGCCATGCTGAGGATCTGCGGCGTACAGAGAGTGGATCTGGTCAAGGCATCTAAAATGGCTGCCGTGCACGACAAAAGTGTGGCATTGGAAAAAAAGCAAGATGGCGCACACAATGTTTATCAATACGGATTAATTTATAACAATTATTTTTAACAATATATTTACTCGCAGTGTCAAAATGGCGATCAACACTTCCTAATTTCCTTCGAATCAAACGTTAACAGAAGTCAAGCGGCAAAAAAAAAAAAAAAAACGCTCACGCGCAACCGCTGGAAGACAAGTATCAACATATATGAGCCTCCTCAACCACCCTCAGAAAACATAGGGGGTCAGGATACGTCTCCCATACCCCCTTATACCCAATACTCACATTGCTTTTCCTCCATCTAGTAATTTAATTAAATCGAAACACAAAATGGCGAATTCACGTTTCGCTACCAGTTTGCGACCCGGTTCGCGAACCGAGAAGCGCT
Source organism: Lissotriton vulgaris (assembly GCF_964263255.1). Lineage (NCBI taxonomy): Eukaryota > Metazoa > Chordata > Amphibia > Caudata > Salamandridae > Lissotriton > Lissotriton vulgaris. The sequence continues at coordinate 114,799 of NW_028252190.1, forward strand.
TCTACCGCGAAAAATCAAATTTTTTTTATTTGCCCCACGGGACCCTTTAATAACCCCAACATCATTCCTATGGGGTCAAGAGGGGTCTACCTTGCCCCCTTTCATTAAATTCCCCCTTCGTTTTTCTCCTCCTCTTGTCTCTCGATCCTACCGAGAGACAAGATGGCGGCCGCACCGGACTGTTTAGAATGTTGACAGACACCGGAGAGCCAACCAGCTTCGCTTTGCAAAGCTCCGTTACGCGAAAAGTACGCGATCTGGAGCGCTATCTGGGACGCTGTCACAGATATATCTGTTTTTTTAAACGTTAATTTCTCAAAATCCACTGGAGCACATATATTGAGACCCAGCAAAGGCACATCGGGCTAACAGTCCCTACAATTTTGCCAAGTTTCGTGTAAATCCATTCAGCCGTTCGAGCTAAAAGTGAGGCCAAAGGCCCTATGGAAAAATGAATGGGAAAAACGCGTTTTGGGACCCCCCTTTTTTCTCGGCCCCCCCTTGATGGAACCCCCCCAATTTTCAGGGGCTGCTCAGGAACAAAATGTGCCATTTTCCTGAAAATTTCAGCCGATTCCGTCCACAAACGCCAAAGTTATTAGACATAGAATTTTCAAAAGTTCCATAGAGAAAAAATCCTAACTATATATACCTACTGGCGACCGCCAGTAGGTAATATATATATATATATATATATTTTTTTTTTTGTTTTGTTTTGTTTTTTCTCACAGGTTGCCCAACAATGAATACACGCACAGTGACAGACAGGTTAGACCCCAGCTTTTGCAGCAGAGACTTTATTTGGAAAACTAGCAAGCGTATCTGTATATTTCCATCGCCTCACCCAACGCGTTTCTGAACTCCTGCTCCTTGCTCACGGGTTGCATGCTTACGTGCAGATGCATGGGGAAATAGTCCCTGATTCACCATTATGTCGCCCTCTAGTGGGCTCTTGTTATTCATTGCTTTATGGGACTTATGGTCCCCATGTTAACCCCTTTGCTGCTAGGCCTTTTCCCCCCTGTGCTAAGCCTTTTTTTGGCTATTTGGGGTAGTTTGAGCTTAGGCCCCTGTACACTTTTGACCAAATAAGGTATCCACGCCAAATTTGCGTACTTCTTTTTCAACATAATGGGAATTCTAAAGGTACCCAGGGTTTGTGTATTCCCCCGGAGGGGACCAAGAAATTAGCAAAAATACAGCTAAATGTTGGGGTTTTTGGGAAATTAGGGGGAAAAGCTGTGCAAATCTAAGTGTCTGTTTTTTCCCTAAAAATGGTATCAAAAAAGAGTTTGTGGGTCTGAAATCAACATTTTCCCAGCTTTCGGGGAATGACAGACTTTTGACAGAAAATCTAAATGTTTTTCAAATTTTTGGCATTTTACCGGATATGGTCTATTTTTGCTATTTTTTGTGCTTTCAACCTTCTTCCAGTTAATGGTAGAAATGGGTATGAAACAATAATGGATCCTGGAAAGCTATACATTTTCGAAACATAGACAAAATTCTGAATTCAGAAAGGGGTAATTTGTGTACATCCCTCGAGATTTCTTTATAGAAACTTACAGTTGAATGTAGTAAAAAATTGAAAATTTGTTAAAAAACAGACATTTGTGTCAACGTTCTCACCTGTAACTTTTTATAATTATGACAGCTTTTTAAATATACTGTTACATCTGCTTGACCTGTCTTGTTGTGGGGAAATATAGGCCTTGTAGGTTCTCCAAGAACACAACAAACCCAGAGCCAATAACTGAGCAGCGTCTTGCAATGGTTTTCTATTATGTACCGGGTATATGCCAATTATTCTGGGAAACATTTTACGTGGAAAAATCGATATGAAAGACGCCTATGAATTTCTGAAATGGAAACAAAATATAGAGTTTAGAAACAGTAGATATTTTCACATTTCCAATATTGGGAGTACCCATACTAGCATGAGAATTATAGGTAATTTTTCAAAATGAATTCTTTACTACACATTGTATTTCATTTGGAAGGCAGAAATTAATAGAAAGTCAATAGGTAATAAGAGATGCTCTACAATTCTTTGTTTCCCTAACTCTCCCAAAAAATGGTACCTCAAGTGTGTGGGTAGGTCTAGTGCCCACAACAGGAAACGGCTCAAAACGCAACGTGGACACACCACATTTTCACAATTAAAAATTACCCTTTTTTTGCAAAGTGCCTTGCTGTAGTTTTTTAATTCTAGCTCTGCCGGCACCTAGGGAAACCTAGCAGACCTATAAATATTTTAAAACTAGACACCCAGGGGAATCCAGCACGGGGTGACTTGACTGGCTCTCACCAGGTTCTGTTACCCAGAATCCCTTGCAAACCTACAAAATTGTCAAAAAACTAATTTTCCCCACATTTCTGTGGTGGAAAGTTCTGGAATCCTCGTGGATCCACACAATTCATCCTACCTCACGTTCCCCAAAGTCTTCTGAGAAAAATGGCACCTCACTTATGTGGGTAGGCCTAGTGCCACAGACAGGAACCGGTGCAAAAAGCTAAGTGGGCACATCACATTTTCACAGTAATAAATGACCCTTTTTTTGCAAAGTGCCTAGCTGTAGATTTTGAAACCTTTTTTCGCTGCAGGCACCTAGGGAAACCTAGAAACCCTATACATTTTTGGAAACTAAACACCTAGGGAAATCCAGGATGGGGTGACTTGACTGGCTCTCACCAGGTTCTGTTACCCAGAATCCCTTGCAAATCTAAAAAATTGCCAAAAAACTAATTTTCCTCACATTTCTGTGGTGGATAGTTCTGGAATATGTGTGGTTCCACCATATTCCACCCACCCCGCATTCATCAAAGTCTTCCAAGAAGAATGGTACCTCACTTGTGTGGGTAGGCCTAGTGCGCGCGATAGGAAACGGCGCAAAACGCAACGTGGACACACCACATTTTCACAGTGAAAAATGACCCTAATTTTTGCAAAGTGCCAAGCTGTAGTTTTTTAACCATAGCTCTGCTGGCACCTAGGGAAACCTAGCAAACCTCAACATTTTTTAAAACTATACACCAAGGGCAATCCATGATGGGGTGAGTTGAGTGGCTCTCACCAGGTTCTGTTACAGAGAATTCCTTGCAAACCTAAACATTTGTCCAAAAAAACACATTTTCCTCACATTTCTGTGATGGAAAGTTCTGGAATCTGTGTGGATACACAACATTCCACCAACCCAGAATTCCTTGCAAACCTAAACATTTGTCCAAAAAAACACATTTTCCTCACATTTCTGTGATGGAAAGTTCTGGAATCTGTGTGGATCCACAAAATTCCACCCACCCAGAATTCCTTGCAAACCTAAACATTTGTCCAAAAAAACACATTTTCCTCAAATTTCTGCAATGGAAAGTTCTGGAATCTGTGTGGATCCACAAAATTCTACCCACCCTGTGTTCCCTAAAGTCTTCCAAGAAAAATGGTACCTCACTTATGTGGATAGGCCTAGTGCCCATGATAGGAAACGGTGCAAAGCGCAACATGGTTACATCACATTTTCACATTGAGAAATTACCTTTTTTTTGCAAAGTGCCTAGCTATAGTTTTTAAACCCTAACTCTGCCGGCACCTAGGGAAACCTAGCAAACCTATACATTTTTGTAAACTAGACACCTAGGGAAATCTAAGATGGGGTGATTTGACTGGCTCTCACTAGGTTCTGTTAACCAGAATCCCTTGCAAACCTGAAAATGTGTCAAACAAACCACATTTTCCTCACATTTCTTTTGGAATCTGCATGGATCCAAAAATTCCACCCACCCTGCGTTACCCAAATCTTTCGAGACAAATGGTACCTAACTTGTGAGGGTAGGCCTAGTGACTGTGACAGGAAACGCAGCAAAACACAACGTGGACACACCACATTATCACAGTAATAAATGACCCTTTTTTTGCAAAGTGCCTAGCTGTAGATTTTTAACCCTTTACTCTCTGCAGACACCTAGGGAAACCTAGTAACCCTATACATTTTTTGAAACTAGACACCTAGGGAAATCGAGTATGGGGTGACTTGACTGGCTCTCAACAGGTTCTGTAACCCAGAATCCCTTGCAAATCTAAAAGATTGTCCAAAAAACACATTTTCCTCAATTCAATTGATTACTTTATTTCGGTCAATGACCATAAAAGTGCACATAAAATACAAACCAGCACAAATTGTTAAAACAATAAATAATCATTAAACGTTTAAGAAGAGAATTAAACTGTGAGTTATCAATGAAGAAGAACGGTAAAATTTCATAATTGCTAACATTTTGGTTAAAAATGTTTGTCTCCTACGCCACATACTGAATAGATAGCAAGATACAGCAAACACAATGGGGGGGATGTGTGTCATAAGTCAATATTCTACATGCCTGGAAAAAATGCAGAAATTTGAGGTTCTTACAGATTGGAATCACCCAACAATTTCTAATTGCAGAATAAGCAGGACAAAAGAACAAAACATGTGGTACATTTTCAATTTTGTAGTCACAGGCAGGGCAAACTTCAATATTACTTTTGAACCGTTTGGTTGTAAATGACCTAATGGGTAAAGTGCCATGCCTTAACTGAAGATACAACTTTCTAACAAGAGGGGGTTCAATTACATCCATGAATTCCTCGATTTTAGATTCCGATTTGACTAAGAGGAACTCAGACGTTAGCCTGCCCATAGTTGCAGAGCTCAGAAGTGTTTGGAAATTCTGCATACGTATCAGAGCATGGAGTTCTCGTTTTGGTATCCCAGGGCAAAAAGTCTCCGGTTTTTCCCACAAGTCCGGGAGACCCAACCGGACACTGTCTGCCCTAATATGCTCCAGCCACGGTATCTTTTTGCATTTAAGAGAAATCCAGATCTAAGAAAGATCTGCTGTGTAGGCGGCCAATTCTGGGACTGACCACAGCCTCTTCCAGTACATAATTGGTCTTGCACTCGCAATTTCCTCTATTGGCTCCCTCCCAAGGTCCATTCCAAAGCTCCGCCCCATAGATTACTGCAGTTCTAGCCTGGCAACAGTATATTTCCAAGGCCGGGGACACCGGCTTAAATGTTGACCTCCTAACTACTTTACTAATTACCCCCACTAGCTGTGATAGTTTTAGTTCCGACTTGGCAATCTGTGTGTTCCACTCAAAGTTCTCTGTAAGGGTAACACCCAAGTAGACAAATGTCATAACCCTCTCAAGGGGAATACCATGTAGGACCGGGTTTGGGCATGTCTGCTTCGGAGGATTGACTATCATGAACATTGTTTTTTCCAGGTTGATTTCCAATCCCCGGAGCGCGCAGAACTCTACAAAGCCATCAAGTGTTTTTTAGATGGGAAATCCAGGATGGGGTGACTTGACTGGCTCTCACCAGGTTCTGTTACCCAGAATCCCTTGCAAATCTAGAAAATTGCCCAAAAAACTAATTTTCCTAGCATTTCTGTGGTGGATAGTTCTGGAATCTTTGTGGATCCACAATATTCCATCCACCCCGCTTTTCCCAAAGTCTTCCAAGAAGAATGGTATCTCACTTGTGTGGGTAGGCGCAAAACGCAACGTGGGCATACCACATTTTCACAGTGAAAAATTACACTAATTTTTGCAAAGTGCCTACTGTAGTTTTTCACCCATAGCTCTGCCGGCACCTAGGGAAACCTAGCAATCCTTTACATTTTTAAAAACTATACACCCAGGGCAATTCTATGATGGGGTGAGTTGACTGGCTCTCACCAGGTTCTGTTTCCCAGAATTCCTTGCAAACCTAAACATTTGTTCAAAAAACCACATTTTCCTCACATTTCTGTGATGGAAAGTTCTGGAATCTTTGTGGCTCCACAAAATTCTACCCACCTTGCGTTCCCTAAAGTCTTTCAAGAAAAGTGGTACCTCACTTATGTGGGTAGGCCTAGTGCCTGTGATAGGAAACGGCACAAAACGCAACGTGGTCACACCACATTTTCACAGTGAAAAATGACCTTTTTTTTTGCAAAGTGCCTAGCTGTACTTTTTTAACCATAGCTCTGCTGGCACCTAAGGAAACCTAGCAAACCTATACATTTTTGTAAACTAGACACCCAGGGAAATCTAAGATGGGGTGATTTGACTGGCTCTCCCCAGGTTCTCTTAACCAGAATCCATTGCAAACCTAAAAATGTGTCCAAAAACAAATTTTAATCACATTTCTGTGGTTGAAAGTTCTGGAATCTATGTGGATCCACAAAATTACACTCACCCGGCATTCCCCAAAGTATTCTGAGAAAAATGGTACCTCACTTGTATGGATGGGTGAAGTACCAGCTACAGGCAAGGGCCCAAAACCTGTTGAGGCGGCATCAATATTACCTATCACAAACCAACCTGGTTTTGCAAAGCAGGTTCCATGACTTTTACCATACACTTATTGCTCGTTTTCTAACAGACGGATCTAAACAGAATCGTTTTTTAATTTTTTTTTTTAATATGGCGGCTTGAATCCGCGCACACACCAAGGTAGGTACACAATTAGTACGGGACTCCAATTTTTTGCAAAAAAAATATATATATATTTAAGAAAAAAAAACATTACATTATTTTTACAACAAATAAAAATGTATGTAAAAATATTTTTAGCATATAACACTTATAAAAGATCATTAAAAAAACCTTTGAAATTCACTGAAAAAACAAAAGGTTTCAGGAACATTATAGTTAGAAATTAGAATTGAAAAAAACCTTTGAAATTCACTGAAAAAACCATAGGTTTCAGGTACGTTATAGTTAGAAATTTGCATTTCAAAAACCTCACAAATTCACTGAAAAAAACGTAGGTTTCAGGGAAGTTATAGTTAGTTGGACAATTCACTCGCACAAAACCATAGAAATTCCGCAGTGATGTCATTTGAGATGTCATCAGTATGTCACTGGCCATATCATGAATGATGTAATATGTGACGTCATCAGCAGTGCATTGAGGGGGCACGAGATATAGTTAGCTGAACTAACTATGAGTTCGGAATTTCTATGGTTTTGTACGAGTGAAATGTCCAATTAACTCGTCCCTGAAACCTATGGTTTTTGCAGTATATATATATCATATATAGATCGATATCATACATTCTGCACACTGAAATGATTCTGGATATCGCCCTTACATGCCTCACCCAGAATTTTTTCACATTTATTGGGGAGATTTTCCATCAACTCCTTGGGACCGCGATGGGATCTTGCTTCGCTCCCAGCTTTGCCGGATTGTTCTTAGGCTGGTGGGAGGAGCAAGTAGTCCAAAGGTCCCAGGAGTTCCAATCCAAGGTCATCACTTGGCTGAGGTATATAGATGAAATTTTTGTCATCTGGAATGGCACTGGAGATGAAGCGATGGATCACGTGGAATCCCTTAATACAAATGAACTTAACCTATCCTTTACCTGCCATGTTAACAGTAATGAAGTGGATTTTCTTGATCTTAAAGTACGGGTAGTTGACAATGTACTCACTACCGTTCTTTACAGGAAAGAGACTGCTGGCAACAGTCTCCTCCATGCCAGTAGCTGTCATCCCCAAACTCTGATCAATTCCATTCCTTTGGGTGAATTCCTGCGAGCTAAACGCAACTGCTCCAGTGAAGGTGATTACACCAAGGAAATTGAGGTCATGACCCAAAGGTTCAAAGTAAGGGGGTACAGTGACAAAAGCATCAAGACAGCAATCACCAAAGCCAATACCCTTGACAGAACTAACCTGCTCAAAGAAAAAAGTAACACTAATAGTGATTCCACCCCCACTACCAGATTTATAACTGACTATCACGGTCAAACTAGGGAGGTGAGGAAGGCCCTGGATAAATTTTGGAATGTCCTTACATTGGACAAAGACATTGCCACAGGGATAAGTCCACATCCCCAGATCACCTACAGAAAGGCCATATCACTGAAAGACATTGTATGCACCACGCTAGTTCCCAAGAAAACAACCAGCAACCCAGTGCTGGGATTTTATGTGTGTGGGAAATGCAAAGCCTGTAAGAATAGTGTGAGCACCAAAACCATCAAATTGTCTAAAAACCTTGACCCTTTCAAAATCCGCATGCACACATCATGTCACACGGACCATGCTGTGTATGCACTCACTTGCCCGTGCAAATTGAACTACATAGGCAGCACCAAACTTCCAGCCAAAGATAGAGTGTTACAACACATGAGGGCCATCAACAAGAAAGACAGGAACTATCCCATAGCCAGACATTTTGAATCCTTCCACAAAAGCAATTCTAATCTTCTGTCTTTCTGTGTGCTGACATCTGACCCTTTGAAAGAGAGGGGGGAAAACAGGATACAGGAACTCCGGAGACTGGAATCCATACTCATCATTAAATATCACACTATGCAGCCTGAAGGGCACAATCACGATGAGGAGCTAGAAGTACACCTGGGTTAGCTGCTTTTTCAAGCACCATATAAGTAATGTACATGTAGTTGACTGTCATTTTAGCCGTTAACACCTGTTTGGTTTGTGAGATACATGTGTTGATGCAACTTTGCATTTGATTTATGTCACTTCTGCACAGTAATTCACTGTATTTTATATTTTTTCACTAGATCTCTGTGAGGAGTTACAGGAGATTGCAATGCACGGTCATTTGACCACTTTTTCACGTATGGCAGTTGTGCACGTATGAATTGGAGCACGGGCGCCGGCATCCCAGCACGTTCATGATGTTACCATCGAATGTTTAATAGCGGGACACATGGTATATCTTGGTTAATTTTGTGCCCACTGGGGCACCACTGAATGTTGCATGTTTTATTTCTAATTTTATTTCTAATCTTGATTTGACCAGTTTCACAGCCCATTTTTAGTCTGCAAGAGGCGAATGCAACCAGGAATTAATTTGGATTAAGGTTGCATAGCAATGGTGGATCTGTCCCTCTGCTTACGTGCAATGCATTTACCAGAATTTATGTTCATTAAGCGCGATGTTATTCAACACTGCTAGTAAGTGTTTTCCCACCACTGAATCAATGATGTATCACGCTGAGCCAAGCGCCTGCATGTATTTATGGTTTACACGCTGAGCCAAGCGCCTTCATGTATTTATGGTTTACTATTTTCCCGCAGCTCGGTGGGTTAGAAAGATGCATGCTCATGTTCAAGGGGCGGTACTTAGGCTGTACAAGGCGTATGCAACCTGAAACCCAGTGGAACAAGGTTGCATAGCATAGGTAGAACTATCTCTCAGCCTACGCGCAATGCATTAATCAGCATTTTCTGTTTTCTAAGCGCGATGCCACACTGCCATTTAGGTGTGTTTTCACTAGTCAAACATTTATGATGCAGCACGCTATACCCAGGGCCAGCGCCCTTATGCATTTATTGTTTCACCTTTTCCCGCGGCATTGCGGATTTGAAATGTGCATGCTCAATTCCATTGTACAATTTCATTTATGATTTCATTTGTTGAACTGCCATTCAAGTATGCATTGCAGCTCGCTGTTCCCACGAGTCTGTTTACCATTACACTTATGTCATGTGACCGTATTTAAAGCACAAAGTTACTCTCACTCATGCTCGTGACCAAGAGGAACACTTCCTCGAAACGCGTCGAGTGGAGCTATTCATTAAAGCTCGTTAAACTGAAAAAGTTGGCCTGGACATTCCTTCTTCATCGTGTTGGGATATATTTCTGGATATATATATATATATATATATATATATATATATATATATATATATATATATATATATATATATATATATATATATATATATATATATGTATATATATATATATATATATATATATATATATATATATATATTTTTTTTTTTTTTTTGAAACAAAGGAGGCGGCACAATCAGGAATCGATTTAAAGCCTTATTTATTGCAAGACTTCACCCCACCAACGCGTTTCGGCCTCACTCGGCCTTGCTCACGGTTGGTTAGTCCCTCTACAGTGTTTGTATTTATACTAGCCCATTTGTAGCCATTTATGAGGCATTATGGGAGATGTAGTTTCAGTGCATTTTAGTGATTAAATTAAAGAAAAGAAAGACTTTGCATGCTTTTAAATTATAGCACTTAGGTAACAGTCAGTGTTCATAATAGTGGGTTTAGTACCCATTGTCTTGTCTTGATGTTTACTCTTTGTCCGTTGTTGTTCAGGGTGTAGTACCCATTTTTATTCTGAGGTTCTTATTCCAGGTGAACATGCATATCCTCTCCAAAGTTCATCCCCTTCGGGTATTTAGTTCGGAGTCTAATTATCATGCGAGACTCCATCTGTCGCAGTCTTCTAACCACATCACCCCCTCTTTCCATTTTATCCAGCACTTTTGCTCCAAAGAAATGCATTTGCCTCCAATCGCCGTTCTGGCATGTACTCATGTGCTTCGCAGTGGCATATTGCATGTTGGAATTTTTTACTGCTCGAATATGTTCCAAAATTCTTTTCTTCAACATGCAAGTTGTGCACCCCACATATTTCATTCCACATTTACATTCGATTATGTAAATAACATTTTTTGAGGTGCATGAGATTTGTTGATCTATTCTCATTAACTTGCCATCTGGTTCCTCAATTACTTTCATACTTTTTCCAATCTTGCAGGCTTTGCAAGTGTTGCAGGGTTGGAATCCTTTTCGCTGCATTTCTAGCCAGTTCTGTTTTGGCTTTTCTTGGAAGTGGCTTTTGACCAATAGGTCTTTCAGTGAAGTGTTTTTTTTGTATGTTATTTGTGGTGAGTTGCCAATGGTACTGCCAATATCAGGATCATTTTTCAGAAGATGCCAGTATTTTTTCATTATTCGGGCAATGTTGGAACTTTCTTTACTGTAGGTCATTATTAATCTTGGAGGTGTGTGGGTTTCACTTTTTTTTGGTTGTTCCATCAATGTTTGGGTGCGTGTTTTTTGGTCGATTTTTCTTTTACAATTGGTCAATACTCTTTCTTCATAGCCTCTCGCTCTGAATCTGCATTTACTTTCTTCAATGATTTTCTCAGCATCTTCAGCTACCGAGCAGTTCCTCTTTAGTCTTGTAAATTCGCCATACGGTATACTACGCAGGAGTGGTGTGGGATGAAAACTTGTCCCATGAAGTACACTATTTGTGGCTGTCTTTTTTCGAAATAGAGTTGATTCCAACTTTTCATTGAGCACATATATTTTAGTGTCCAAGAAATCTATCTCCTTAGTGCTGGTATCGCATGTGAATTGTAATCCGACATTGTTGTTGTTAAGTTTGTTGAAGTATATCTGAAATTGCTCATTCGTGCCGTGCCAAATAATGAACAGGTCGTCGATGTACCGAACCCATAACATTATCCGTTCCAGATCTTGTTGATTTTCTTCATTCCATGCTATGGTTTTCTCCCACCTCCCCATAGTGATGTTGGCGTAGTTCGGTGATAGAGAAATGCCCATAGCGGTGCCACAGGTTTGTTTGAATAGTTGCTTGTTGAAGAAAAAAACATTGTTCTTCAAACATAGATCAATCATTGACATTAGCATTTTCGAATGGTCCAGGTATATGATATTCCGTTGTTTGAATTAGTATTCACAGGCTTGCATTCCGATATCATGGCGGATTGAGGTGTAGAGTGAGACTACATCAATGGTTACTAGCAAAAATTCGGGGTTCCAGGTCACATTCATTAGAATTCTCAAAAAATCACCAGTGTCTTTTATATACGATGGGAGACTTTGGGCAATGGGGGCCAAAAATTTGTCGACGTAATTGGAAATGTTTTCGTATAATGATCCACATGAAGAAACAATGGGCCTCCCTGGTGGTTGATTTAAGGTCTTATGAATTTTCGGGAGAAAATATATGCACGGTATTATTGGGTAATCAATGGTTAGGTACTTTTGTTCTTCTTCATCTATTAAACCATTTTTGTGCCATGTTTCCAAATGTTCATGCAGCTCTTTTTTCATCTTTTCATACGGGTTTATTTCCAGTTTCTGATAGTTGTTTGCCTGGTTTAATTGTCTCATTGCCTCTTCTATGTAATCAGTTGTTTTCATCAGGACAATATTACCCCCCTTGTCCGCGGGTTTTATGGTGATTTTATCATTGTTCATTAATGTTTTGATTGCTGCACGCTCACTTTTCGAGAGATTTTCCCGTGTCTTGTTCTTGACTTTAGAGAGATTGTCCACGGTGTTGGCTATTGGATCTCTTTGGATGTTGATATATATATATATATATATATTACATCATGAATGATGTAATATGTGACATCATCACCAGTGGTTTGCAGGTGCGCAAAATATAGTTAGTACAACTAACTATATAGGAGCAATTTGCAAGGTTTTTTAAATGCTAATTCCTAACTATATAAGGCCTGAAACCTATGGTTTTTTAAGTGAATTTCTCAGGTTTTTTAAATGCTAATTCCTAACTATATCAGGCGTGAAACCTATATTTTTTTCAATAAATTTCAAAGGTTTTTTAAATGCTAATTCTATTACCGGATAACGTTTATATATGTTATTTTCCTTCTGGGACCACCTGAGCAGCCATCTAGTGAGGCACAAGAGAGCACAAAACAAGAGTGGAAAACGTGAAAAGGGGGCAGGGTTGAGACCCCCTGACCCCCTAGCCCTTCTCAGGGGGTCCAAGAAAGACCACCAAGTGCAAAAGATGTTATTTATTTTTTTAAATTGCGGGGTATGCGCATGGTACGCCTACCGTACGTGTACGGTGCGCATACCCCGCAATCTATTTTTTGCCATTGGGGTCCTTTTGGGACCCCCTGAGAAGGGCTAGAGGGTTGGGGGTCTCTACCCTGCCCCCTTTTCGTGTTTTCTCCTGAAAAACAAGATGGTGACCAACTCTTCCTGGTTTGGACAGTTTGAAATGTTGACAGTCGACTGCCAGCCAATCAGAAACTCGCTCGCGCACGTAAGGGTACGCGCACGTACGCGTACGGTGCACGTACAGTGACCGCATATAGATATATAATTTGCTCAAATCAATTTTCTCAACAACTACTGGAGGGATTTTCACCAAATAAAGAAAAAGCATTTCTGCATACATGTCCCTACCATTTTGCCAAGTTTGGTGTATTTCCGTTCAGCCGTTCGGGCTGTAGCCGTGTCTAAAGGTCCCATAGAAAATGCCATTTGAAAAATTTCAAATTCAATTTTCTCAAGAACTACTGGAGGGATTTACACCAAACATAGAAAATGCACTTCTGCATACCAGTCCCTACCATTTTGCCAAATCTGGTGTAATTCTGTTCAGCCGTTCGAGCTGTAGCCTTGTCAGAATGTCCCTATTGAAATGAACATGGGGAAAACACGTTTTGGGACCCCCCTTTTTTCTCGGCACCCGCTTGACGAATCCCCCCGAAACTTTCAGGGAAAGAGCAGAGCGCAGCAAGGCAAATTTAAGGAAAATTACAGGCAGACCCCTCAATCAGCGCCAAAGTTATTCCCAATAGAATGTTCGGAATTTCCTATGGTAACTAGGTCCTAACTATATATACCTACTGGCGACCGCCAGTAGGTAATATAT